>NC_141700.1:23287597-23458027 GCF_964263255.1 Lissotriton vulgaris
CTTTCATGCTATATGTATATAATTTGCATAATTTTAGAAAATGTGCTTCTCAATTGATATTTAGTTTGATTCGAGTATATGAATCTATGAAAGATCCAATATCGGAGTAAGGAATACGTTACTTACCTGTAACTGTAGTTCTGTGGTATTCAAATCTTTAATTGTTCACACGCGACCGAGCCTCCTCACCTGGGAAGCTCACATTCTCTCCCAATGAGTGTTTATATACACTTGTGCTCTAAAAATCTGAGGGACTGGAGCTTCTCACAGGAGTGTTTCAGAGGGTAGTACAACCTGATTGGTTGAAACTTAAGTTTGGTCTCTTTTTTTAAAATGTACTATAATATATTATTAAACTGAAGGGCCTAGGGCCTTTCTAGTCTATACCTACCACTGTATTGCTTTTCTAAAGTACCGTGGGACTCCCATCTCGAGAACAGGGAATGATTCAAGCATGTGAATCTATGAAAGATCCAATACTGGAGTAACAGCTGCCTCAGATGAGCAGTGTGATGAGGTTCCTCTGGTGAGCAGTGAGAAGATCTTCTTCTGTTGAGCAGCTTGAGGAAGTTGCCCTGGTGGGCTGTTAGAGGAGATTTCTCTGGTGAGTAATGTGAGGAGCTGGTATTTGTGAGCAGTGTGAGAAGCTGCAAATGGTGAGTAACCTTAGGCGCTAACACAAGTACTTTGCGGACATCATACAAAGTCACCCTTGTGCCATGAGGCATTGTGCATGATCCAAAAGGTCTCTTATACATACCAGAAGATGGGGCTCTCTCCCCGCTCTCGCACCACGTAGTACTCTTTGTCCTGGGGCAGGATCTTGGCCAAACCGAAGTCTCCGATTTTGACGTGGTTGTGACTCTGCACTAAGATGTTCCGGACAGCCAGGTCTCTGTGCACATAGCGCTGCGTGCCCAGGTATTCCATGCCCTGTGGATACATATAGCACATTCAGAATACACAAAAGGTAGCTCTCTGTGCCCAGGTACTCTATGTCCCATGGATACATACAGCATACTCAGAAGACACACACAATGTAGCGCTGCGTGCCCACGTACTCCATGCCCTACGGATATAGCTCACGCAGAAGACACACACAATATAGTGCTGTGAGCACAGTTCTCCATGCCCTATGGATACATGTAAAACACTGAGAGGACACACACAATGTAGTACTGCAAGCACAGGTACCCCATGTTCTATGGATACATATAGCACACACATAGGACACACACAAAGTAGTGTTGCGAGCAGAGGTACCCTATGGATACATATAACACACTCAAAGGGCACACACAATGTAGTGCTGCGAGCACACATACTTCATGCCCTACAGAGATATATAGCACGATCAAAAGACAGACACAGTGTTGTGCTGGAGGTCCATGCCATACATGCCCCAGGGATTCATGCTAAACACCCAGAGGCCGCAGAGCCAAAAGAAGTGTCGAGAATCAAGATAGTCCTAGGCCTTTGGAGCCAACCAGAGCCCCAGAGGCCTCGCACACAATGTAGCGCTTGCAAGGCCTGTGTGTTCCAAGGGCTCCACTGAAAATATACACTATGGTTATGGCCAGACGGTGAATGTGTAAAGTCACACAGTCATTCATTTTGATAAAGGAGAGGATATGAGACCAGGGCTGCGGGCGCTTGTTTTGACTGCTCCTCCCTGTGCTATATTTTTTCTATGCGAGGGAAGATTGCCCTGTTGCTGGTCTGTCTGCACCTGTTTTGGGTGTGAAGTAAGTGTATCATGCTGCCATAGTATTGTTAGATTTCAAGTTAGTGAGGCCCTTACCTGCTGGAGTCCAAAGTGTGGATTGAGCTGTCTGTCTCCTAGGAGATTACGAACAGGAGAAGCAGCTGCCCAGCTCCCACCCCCAGGCCAGCAGACCATTGGCTATTCAGCTACCAGGCAAGTCTGAGCCCTCCTCTCACACCTGCCCAGGCCCCTAAAGGCCTTGCTGGGTGCACCCCAAATCATTCTCCTCCAATTTGTGAGTTGCAGCGTACCTGTGCCCTAGATTGCAGTGAGCAGAGTCCAGGAAGTGGTAAGGAGACAGGCCAGTACTGTCTCTTCCCAAGACAAAAAGTTGTTTAAAAAACGATTTTCACTTTCTGTGTTTACTGTCTTTGCCTGTGGTTGTTACAGTTTAAAATTGTAGTTTTAGCCTGCCTGTAATTGCATTTTGTATCACCTGTGTTGTGTTTTAAACTTGTGGTTTTCCCTGCCCATGATTGCTTCCACTTAACATGTTAAATTGTGGGATTTGCAGTCCAACCTCTGTAGTTTGTCCTCTCATTCCTTAGTGACAATTCTGTTTTCCCTCCAAATTTCTTCTTTGCTCTGTGCTAAGACCTGTATGTTAAAACAGTGCACTCCTAGCCACCATTTTGTGTTCACAAGCCAGTGAAACCAGCCCCCTGCCTTCTCCCTCCCCCCCAGCAACAGCGGTTTTCTACATCAGAGGATGCTTCTGTGTGCTGTTTGAACTGTGTTTACTAGGACCTGTGCACTTCGTTTTTTGGCCAGCAGAGGGAGTGAAGTTTTATTCAAACAGTATTGTTAGATTTCAAGTTAGTGGGGCCCTTACCTGCTGGAGTCTAAAGTGTGGATTGAGCCTGTCTGTATCTTATGAGATTCTGAACAGGAGAAGCAGCTTCCAACTCAGTGGCCAGCAAACCTTGTCTGAGGTTGCTGGGACCTTATATGGTCTGCTAGTGGTTGGTTAATGTCTACACTGATTGGTGGTTGTATCTGGCTTTTCTATTGGATTAGGGTTAATGTCATCATTGGTTGGGTATTTGAGGGTTCTGATTGGAAGTAGCGAAGAGGGCTTCTGGTGTGATTGGTTGCTGGACTAGGTGTGGGACTTAGAGTAGGGTTAGGCTTTCTATTGGAAGTAGGGACTAGGGCTACCTGTGCCATTGGTTGCATGGACTTGTTTTGGGACTACTGGTAGGGCTAGGGCCTTTATTGGACATATGGATCTGGGTTCTTGAACTGATTGGGTGCTTGGACTAGGGCTAAGATTGGCTGTAAGGTCCTGGTCTCCTATTGGTTCTAGATTTTAGCGCTACTGTTGTGATTGGATAGTGTTAGGGCTAGGGTTCCCATTGGCTGAAGGGGTCGCCTGATTACGAGGGCTATAAAAGGCCAGGCTTAGGGCGTCTCAGCCCGGGCGTCAAGGCTAAGGGTAGAGAGGGCAAGGGCTGCCGCCTGTTTGAGCCTGTTAAGAGCAGAGAGGACAAGGGCTGCTGCCTGTTTGAGCCTGTTAAGGGCAGAGAGGACAAGGGCTGCTGCCTGTTTGAGCCTGTTCGAGACTGGTCGGGACTAGGGCCAGAAATGCTGCCCTTTTTCTCATTGATGAACTGGGATTACTGCCTAAACTATCAAAGGAAGTAAGAAACCTCAGAATGACCATGGACTCTAAGCTAATAATGAATGCCCAAGTGGATAAACTAGCAAGATCAAGCTTTGCTACTATAAAATGTTCCCTCATTTGGGATTTCCACACAAGGTCCAAGCTACCATCTCCCGTGTTCTGTCCAAACTTGATTACGCCAATAGCCTCTACCACGGATCACCTTTAACGACCATGAAAAGACTACAACGGACTCACAACTCGGCTGCCAGACTACTCTTGCATATCAAACCGCAAGACCACATCTTCCCTGCCTTGAAAGCCCTGCATTGGTTACCGGTTGCCAGAAGATCCACGTTCAAGCTACTTTGTATCACCCACAAAGCAATGCATGGAATAGGACCACTCTTCATCAGGAATAAAATCACCAAACACATTCAACAAAGGAACCTCCGCTCTAAAGGAGCATCTCGCCTCAAAATACCATCATACAAAAGAAAAAACATGGGTGGCACATCCTTCTCTGCTCAAGCAGCCAAACTATGGAACTCTTTACCCCCCAACATAAGGTCCACCGACAACCACCTTATCTTCAGAAAAATACTCAAGATCTGGCTCTTCCCCACATAACCACCATTCGCAAACAGAAATTTACAGCATATCCCTCTGTATACAAGCATTTATTTTCACTATAAATATGTACCTATCTTTGTGTATTACCTTGTATAAACATGTAAAATAATTATGTTGTTGAGAGAAAAAAAAAAAAAACATCTTTGGTCTAAATGTACATACTTACATTGTGCCTCTATGTACCTTCCATGAACATGGATCTGTGTGTCTGTTACTTTTCTCCTGAAAAAGCATATCCAATGCACTACCCTATTTCTCATCCTGTGCCTCTATCAATATCTTTAATCTACATATACTTACCTCCTTTATGTATCTATATACTTTCAATGTAATTATGGATCTATATATTTATCACTTTCTTCTAATTTAGCATTTCCAATGCACTACCCTATTTCTCAGCCTATACTTCGCTCAATATATCTTCTAGCCCAACCTTCTGACTCATCTCAACCTTCTTCTACTACTCCTTCCAATGCACTACCCTATCTCTCATCCTATACATCTATCAATATATCTTCTACATCCACTCTCTCATTTATCCCAAACCCCATACCACTACTATGATTGCCAAAATAACCCTTTCTAGATTCTCTCCTACTCTAACCCTCCTTGCATCATCTGACACCTCTTCTACTATACCCATCCCCTAAAACAAACATTTCTAAACTCTTCCTTCTGAGTCTTCCCCTCCAAAACTCATTTTTACTCATCCAAAAGCCTCCTTCTACTGCTAAGACCTAAAAAAAAAATCCTTCACTCTTTTATCCCTCAACTATCCTTTTCAATCGAAATTAACAGACTAACATGTTCACTTCTCAAATTCCATATAAAACTATACTAATATATTACACAAATAACTGAATAACATATCCACTACTCAAATTACTTCACATTTTTTACCATACTAATTTTCAACACTAATCCTTTATGGGTTCCGGAGTGGCGTGCTACTCGCCAGAAAAGCGCTTCAACACCCATCAGGGGTAACAAATGCTATATGAATGCAAATCTTCCTTCCCCTTTTATCCCTCCGCTATCCTTCTCACTCCAAGTAACTGACTAATATCCACCACTGAAATTACTTCATATTTCACCATATTAATTTACCACTAATCCTTTGTAGGCTTCCTGAATAGCGTGCTTAGACAAGCGCTATATAAATACAAACCTTTTGTCCTCCTCTATTCTTCTGCTATCATTCCAAATCCAAATAATGGACTAACCTATCCACCACTTAAAATGCACTTGCATGTTTCACTATACTAATTCAACACTAATCCTCTATGGGTCCCGGAGTAGCGTGCTTCTCGCTGAAAAAGCGCTTCGACACCTCGTCAGGGGTAGTAAGCGCTATATAAATGCAATTACAATACAATACAATACATTGGTCATCTTTACTGTACCAGCTAGTGAGGGAAGCTTTCACTGTTGCTACCTGTGCATTACCATGTCAATGATTGTCAGTGGGAGTAAAGCTTGCACTGTTGCTGTCTGTGCTACACCTTAATCTGTGTGTGTTTGTGTGCGTTTGTGTTTGTGTGAGTGATGCTTGCCCTATTGCTGTCAGTGCTTCACCTTAATGTGTGTGTGTAGCTTGCACTTTTCCTGCCCGTGCTTCACCCTGTTAATGTGTGTGTGTGTGTTTGTGTGTTGCAGTAGAGTATTTCACCTACCCTGTTTGTCAGCAATTATGAACTCACCTACCAAGCCATCTGGTTATCCAAAGCTCAAACTGTAATAAAACTATAGTGCTATTGATCTTGTGAATGTGTGTCTGAATGGTTATAAACCATAAAGGTGTGGCAGACCACATAGAAGTTCTTGTTGTTTGTTGGTCCCTGATTTCTTCAGACAACCCCAGCTTGCGCAAATATTTGCAGCTGTACAAAGTTTTATTCAGGTCTTGTTTCCCTACCCCTAGTACGTACTAGAGACATGACTCAGGTATGGTGACAAATAAGCGGCTATGTCTGAAAAATTGCATCCATGTACAGAAGGCAGACTTGGGGTTGTGTAGCCACATCTACCAGCCACATCTGGACTATTGCTTCTGGTTCCTCAGGTCACACCTGAGACACACTGTGTAGTTCTGGAGACCACTGTGAGTGCTGTGCCCATTAGAAGTCAAACCTGGAGTGTAGTCATCAGTTTTAGTAGAATCGTCCGAGTGCGGTGTTGAGTTCTGGAGCCCAGTTTGAGTGTTGAAGAAGGTAAAATTGGAGTATTATCTTCAGTTTTGGAAGACTCGTCTGAGTACAGTATCTTCTTCTGGAGGCCTCATCTAGAGCCTTCTTCTGGAGTGTTCAGTTCTTTAAACCTCACCTAGAGCACCGAGTCCAGCCCTAAGACTTGAATGCCCGGTCTAGAACCTTGACCCCTATTTGGAAGGCACTAGGCCATGGCAGCAGTTCTAGATATCTGTTATGGGGAATCAGATCCATTGATGAGATCATGGCCTGAAGCTTTGATTCCCCTTCTGGACGCCTGGTCCGGAGTCGTGTCCAGATCTGAAGGCCTCATCTGGAGGATGCATCCAGCTTGGATCATTCTGCAGAGTTCTAGAAGCCAAGCCTAGAACATTGTGTTCAATTTTAGAGGCTCCTCTCTGGACTGGTGTGTCAAGTCATGGACTTTACATTTGAAGAAGAATAAATACAGAATAGAAACTTTACATAATGGCTCAATGCTAAGATCACAGCGTCTGACGATATGTATAAGCATGAACAGAGGGTGAGGGGAGAGAGACTATTAAACTGCGTGGGTGCTAGAAAGTGGGGGTCTGTCTCTGCCAAAAAAATAAAAAAAATGTAGCTGACACACTAGGCGCTTCCTCCCAGCACGCGGAGGACATTTCTGCCTATGTCCTGACAGGGAGTGCTAGTGTTGACATGGTGGACATGGACAGGAACACCCCTATTCTCAGGCTCTAAACAAGCGGGGATGTGACTATGAATGGATTGGACGCTTCAGATGAATACGACTGTCCATTGCTGAGTACACCCCAGGGTTCTTTCCAAAGTGAAGAGGAATCAACTTCTCAAAGACATAATGAATCTTCTCCACATAACAGTAATAGAGCCAGGTCCGGAAGATTTGGTAGAAGGATTGTCAAACACACAAAATACAGGGGCATATTACCAACAACTAGCGATAATTATCGCTATGTTGGCTTAGCGGCAATATTTTTATCGCCGAGCTGCGGTGATTTTTATCGCTTAGGAACCTTGCTATTATCAAGGTTTATCTCCTAAGCGATAAAAATCTGCCGAAATGCATGAATATCGCTGAAAAGTCAGCGATATTCATGCATTAGCGAGCTATTGCTCTTAGCCATGTTATCCACCTACCATTGGATAACATGGCTAAGAACTGCTCAGGGGCAGGTGTTAGCTTTTGGAGATAATCGCGCTTTGCGCGAATATCTCCAAACGTTGGTAATGGGAGATAGCGATGTTAGCGACTGTTTCTAGTCGCTAACATCTTGGCATGCCCACTTTGCATGTCATTAGTGATAAATTTCACTGACATGCAAAGCGGGGCCCAAGATGGTCGCTATCCCCTACTAGCTGTCGCTAACTGGTGTTAGCAACAGCTAGGTAATAGGGAGATAATTTTATCTCCGCTTTCTTGGCTTTTAAAGCCAAAAAAGCGGAGATAAACCCCCTTGATAATATGCCCCACAATGATTTAATTTGTGCTTAAGGGCACAGTTGGTCAGGTGTCAGACCAGCATGTTAACAGGCACAAGATGGTGCTCTTCCCCGTGGCTTCTCTGGCTCATCGTGAGGTGGTTGGTCTCTCGGGGCTGGGGCTCACATCGGAAACATTGAAGTTCTGCTACCTTGGGATACAGATAACACATGACCAGCGGTTGCAGTACGAATTAAATATGGGCCGGGTTGTGGTCGGTCTCACTGCCTCCCTAACATTTTTGAACACCCTGCCGTTGTCTTTCATGGGCAGAGTGGCTCTCAGCAAAATGGTACTGTTGCCCAGGTTTCTCTATATCTTGCAAAATTCATTTTGTGTCCTGCCGATCTCCCTATTCAATCAACTTAACGGGCTGCTGGTGTCCATAGTCCGGGCGGGTATGTGTAGCAGAGGCTGGCTGGAGGTCCTTACATTGGAACTATCAGAGGGCGCACGGGGGCTCTGGCATCTCCAGCTGTAGTACCTGGCTGGTCCCCTTCAGTATGCAGCACTGTGGTGCAATGGTGGTCCTAATTGGGAGAAGAAGCTACTGGAAGGACTAGTCTCAATGGAGGATCTCCTGAAACTCCTTATGGGGCGGTTCGTAGGGTACCGGTGGACACTCCCTTTATAGTGACTTATGTTGCACAGGCGAGGGAAAAGGCGGTTAAATGCTTGTTGAAACTTGCACTGCACGCAAAGCTTCTTCCCATTTGGTGGCTCCAATTTTTCATGCGTATCCACGCCTCCATAGATGTCATGTGGTGGGTCTGGGGCAATTTCTGCAATATGAGGGTTTGTCCCGCACAGGGTGTGAAATTTAGACAAGTTTCCCCAAAGAACCTGTAGACTCCCGGATGCTGATGGTGCTGATGGATCCAGGGACTAGTGGAGATCTCATTTCTCGGTTGTATACTGCCCTGAAGGGTGACAGGCAGACTGACATAATGTCTTCACTTGTTAACTGGGATGGGACATTGACAACCCGCTCACTGATAGTGAATTGAGGCCCGCTGGAGCGCAGGTGCAGGAAAAGGCTAGTAATGCTAGATTTAAGCTGACACAATTCGATTATCTTCATAGGGCTTACTTAGGCCGCAACAGCGGCGCAGGTTTACCTGACACTGTACGCTGGCAGTGCCTGTTGCGATGAGACCCCAGCTGCTTCATTCATGTAGCTTGGTCATGCCCCGTCTGAGAGCCTTCTGAGCGGGGGTGCTGTGCAAGGTGAATCTGATTACAGGAGTCAGGACTGAACTTCTGGTCCTGCATTGTCTGCTGGCACTGTTGCTGCTCCCTGGAGAGATGGGTGATAGGTTTGCTCAGGTGGGCCTGGTGCTTGCAGGGCCCCTTATCGCTATTCATTGGGCACGTTCGGCACCAAAGACACAAGGTCTAGTGGAGGCTGGTCTGTTGGAATGGGCAGTGGCAGAAGAATGTAGGCTCTAAAGGGTACGCACGGAGGAGCATGAGAAAAGAGATTTGGATCTGTGGGGTGCCATGGTGGACCGCCTGGAAGAAGGCAGAGGGGTTGCGGCAGATGGATCAGTCCCAGGATCGCCTGCGGCTGTGGGTATGCCACCCCCAGATGACAGTAGCAGGCTTGGGGACACCCATGTACGATACAGTGACTGCTCCTCCCCCTCAGATGACTATTACTGGTGTTTTCTGACAGAAACTACAGTAGGTATGGCTGGGAGTCCGGCTGATGGATGTCTGGTGGCTCCCTCCCTTACCCTTCCTCGACAATGTGTTCATCGATGTTTACCTTCACCATACATGCCAACATTTCAGGAGAGCAAAGTGGGAGATTAAAAAAAAAAAATCGGGAGAATGGGACTTTGAATCGGGTTACTGGCATGTATGAGCTTTGGAAGTGGCTGCTGTAGGACCGGACATTTGAAACGTAAATGCACGTTTTTTTCTTACCTTTCAGAAGCATGGAGCGCAATGGCAGGCAGAGAGGGTGATGCAAGTTTTGTGTACTGGCCTGGCGGGTTGTTGGCAGTGCATGCACCCCCCCACCCCCCTGTGGCAGCCCGGGCTGAAACAGCCCCCCCCCGCCCCCCAGTACTTCGCAGGTCTTTAAAAGACGATTCCCTTGTTAATGAGGCTTTGTTGGTTTTTCACCCCTTCGAGAGCCCCTGCATCGCCACTCTTTGCTGGAAGAATTAGCACTTTACACAATACCAAGCCCTGTCAGCTGAAACCCCTGAGGAATTGGGTTTTTGCTTGTAGGAATCGGGAGACTAGCCTTTAAATCAGTAGTCTCACGCCTGAATCGGGAGGGTTGGCATGTCTGCTTCACGTTGTTTGGCACACACGTAAGCCTGGGTTTAACCTCCATGCCCTTGCGCTGGGCCGGAGATGAATTACATTGCTTGTTAGGTCGAGCCTACAGCACGCATGCGCTGTCTGCAAGACCTGCTATGATCATTTACACTATGTTATTCCTGCCGGCTGCTTGCTATAGGTTCTCTCCAGTACCCCTCTTAATTGCTACATGTGACTCATTTTGGCAGCCCATACCTCACATCCATTAAAGCTTCTGGAGCACCGGCCAAGTACAGTCTAATTACGCTTGCATTCTTCATCTGTAGTTTTGAAGAACTCTTTCGTTTAAATGTTCCTTTCCGGTCTGTTGCTGCTTCTGTCTTGAGGCTGCTCGTGTCTTCTGTGCAGAGCACAGTCTTTCCTTCACCTACTTAGCGCGGTGCTAGCGACCGTCTTTTCGACCGACTTTTCTTTTTTTGAACATAGTTTGCGCTTTTCACAAGCACTACTGTTTGCTACTGTTTTTAAGACAACATTTCACAGATTTTAGTTTGAATCTGACATGTTTCTAAACTCTTCCCCTGCCCGTCCATCCCGCTGTCTCTGCTCTGCCTCCCCATCTCTTCCAATAAGCCAGCGGGCTCCAGCCAGCGCCGCCGTCACAGCAGAGAAGAGGAGTCAGGCGGACGAAGAAGAAGGGCTTTGCGAGAGTGAAATCACGCCACAACCTTAGGGGCTCACCACTAACAACCACTTCCTCAGTGCCACGCTGGAGCCTAACTGTACTGTAATAACTTGCCATTGAGTCGGTAAGGATGGGGTGGCTCTTCGCGGTCATCTGCATCTCCACAGCATACAAAGGGTCGCATAACACTGTGTAGTCGTCTTTCTTCTCTGTCAACTTATACAGCATCAACATTGGCAGCTGGGCTGCTGAAGTATGAACAGCAAACGGTTGAATATGTTTGGAAATGGCTGGGTTTACTTATATACTATTGCGCGACCTCTGATGTGTCTGTAAAACGTACCTATTGTCCTGAAGTTTTGTCCTGAATTTTGACCTCCTGTCCTGA
Organism: Lissotriton vulgaris; assembly: GCF_964263255.1. Taxonomy (NCBI): domain Eukaryota; kingdom Metazoa; phylum Chordata; class Amphibia; order Caudata; family Salamandridae; genus Lissotriton; species Lissotriton vulgaris. Next base: position 23,298,636 of record NC_141700.1, read on the forward strand.
ATTTGTGTCCTGAATTTTGACCCTTTGTCCTGAATTTTTACACTCACCGTCCTGAATTTGCACCAATGCCAGTTGGTCACCCTATGAACATCATGTACAGTATTCCTCTGCTAGATGTGTGCTTTACGATCAAACAGTAGTGCTTTCCACGTAATCTTGGACTCTTTAAGTTTCAAGTTTGTTTTATTTGCATAGTTCTTTAAAACCATTGCAATACAAGAATATTTCATTTCAAGACAATTTTTACATATAAAAACTCCATACTTCTGAACGCATTAAAATTCTGTTAAAAGACTGTACTATAATTGTTCAAATGTTACAAGTCCAGTTTTTAGGCACGTTATGACCAGCAGTGCACGTCTTGTGTGTTTGTCCACAATAGATCTTTAGTGTGTTAATTGTTTATACATGCAAAAATGAGGGGTCGCTAAGTTGATTATCTGCCAATAATTTGATTTCTGCATTTTCTTTTCGCATGTCGTCAATTTTTTTTTTACCAAGGAACAGTTTAGTTGAGGATCACTTGGTGCGAAACAAGCCAGGACAGCCTGCCTCCTAGTTCGAATTCCTCGCTAGTTGAATTTAACTTTCAGCAGTTGTTTCCGTTCTTGTGAGAGTTGTAATCTTGGACTGGGTTTAATATGCAAGTCTTGGTGAAGTGATGTGTTTGGCAAAAACTCAAATCTCATTTTGGGTTCTTGTTTCAAAAGCTTAAAAAATCCAGTCTGTCTATTGGCTGACATTTTTATTCAGATAACTTGTTTGTTATTGTGTGGAGTGTAAACATTAAGTATTTAGAGTAAAAGCATAACATGGATTTCACAAGGAGTGCCAAATTATTATGTTCTCAGTTTGGAATCTTACTTTTTACAATGAAAAATCTTCTGACATCTCCCACCAGCTTTTGATTACTTTCAGCTCTAGGAAAGTGCTAAGCTTGTTCTTATAGTACCTACAACTAGCACTGCCTGGGAGGCAGCTGGCATCGTAAATGCTTGTGATTATGTATAATGGAAATATATTGGAGAGATTCACGTGGGTAGAAAGCATGTAACTTTCTACGCATGTATCTCACTTGGATCTTACTCACTCAATTCCTTACATGCCTTTGGAATTGACTTGAATAAATGAAGTGTAAACTGAAGTGCTCGCATTGGGTTTCATTTTTAGGTCTCGCCTGGAATAGCATCCAAAGGATGCGTCCAGCTGGAGACTTATAGCTGCCCGTCTCGGGAGAATGAGGGACAAGAGGGTGTTATGAGCTTTTCTGCCGGATTTGGGTGCGCGAACGCGCACGCCCAGCCCGGCGCGGTGCACGTCCCCTGCCACAGATTCCCTGAACACACACATACACACATGCACACGCAGGCAGGAAGGCACACACACACGCGCGCGCACCCCCCCTACTTCCCCCCACTCACCGGCACCCCCCAGGGCTTACATACACACACAAACGCGCACACACACACACTCCCAACCCCGCTCACCGGGCACACGCAGGGCTTCCATCACTGGGGGGGCGGGCACCGTCAATGTGCCCCGACGCCCCCCCTCACCGGCTCCTCTCGTCCTATCCCTCCGTGTCCAGACTCCGCAGCCCGCTCCGTTGTTTCTCCGCCCCTTCAGGACAGTTCGTGCGTGTCACGCCTCTCCTTTCTCCCGGCCGGAAATCCTATTTGCGTGTCAGGCCTCGTTCTGAACAGCTGTCATTCAGAGCGCTGCTCCAGCGACTTCCGGCCCCCTCTGCTGGACGCTGGCTGTAGTGCACTTCTGCAGCCTCCCTCGGGACGGGACGTTAGTTTATGGGGGCAGTCTAGTACACAATTGTCCCTCAGCGCTGGGAGGCTGGCTTGTGATGTCAATGTGCTCATGACCGCTGGTCGCTGAAGGGACAGGAAGGGAATGTTCCTCAAATTTCTTGGTTTAGTGCCAGCAGCGTTTGTCGTGTGCTTGGCCTGCAGCTCCCGGGTGCCTGGCGTTCTTCCGTTATACATACTCGGTCGGCAGCAAAGGCCTGGCGCTGACTCATGTGGTTTGACCCAGATCACGCAAGTGCGAGTTTGACAGGGGGCTCCCGTCCCTTCAGAAATGATCAGTACACAGAGGGACAGCGGGGCGGGTCTGCCAGTGCTGCAGGCCTTGCATAACACGACGGTGACCGGCAATTAGCTCACATGGTTGCTGTGCAGGCACCTGTGTAGGGCGAGTTCCCCGCAGTACTCTGGTTAGAACAGGTTGCACTTGCACAGTTACATGCGGAAAAGAGTTCACTGCCCTTAAGAGCTAATAGGAAATCTGCGTTTTGTCGTCGTCGCCCCCTCCCCCCCCTGTGCTCCTCGAGCCCCAGAGGCTGCTGACGTCGCCCAGCCGCCTAGAACGCCCCCGCAGTACCTGGGCACCTATCTTCACCCGCAGAGCCCCCACCGCTGGAAAAGACAGGCTGCGCACACCCAGAGGCTGCTGACATCGCCTCTCCCAGCCTACTCCTCTTTTCAGCCCCCCACCACTGGACATCGAAGCCGGGACTTCCGGTCTCCCCCTGGTTCTAATTTTAGGCAGATTCCGGTGAAATGCCGGTATCGGTAATTGCTGCGTTATGTTTCCATATGGTTTTAATCTTCTCCCCGCGTGACCATCCCCTACCCCTCCACCCCCCTCCGAGTACTGCGAGCGAATGATAGTGGTTCTGGACTTCTGGTGATCATCATTGCCTTAATGCCTTCGTGAAAGCGCTGGAACAGCTGGGTCTCTTAGATGTGAAGGAATGAGAAGCGTGGCGAAAGACCCCATTTCACCCGTGTTTAACATCTGTGCTGGGCTTGCATGCAGTGCGCGAGTTAAAAAGAGAGGGGTAAATGCCGCAGCTTTGATTTACTATTCACACGAGGTAGCAAAAGTACCAAGTATTAGAAATGTCATGTGCACAAATCGTTGATCACTTGCCAACACGCAGAACAGAAGTTGATGTACCGAATTCTTTCACTTTCACGCAGAGTGCTGCATTAGTTTCATACTACAACATAAAAAAACACGCGGCAGCGCGCTGTGTGAAAGTGAAAGAATTTGGTATGCTGACTGCATTCTATCAAGACATGCCAGCGTGATTGTTCGGCAATCCAAAACTTACACCCTCCAATTTTGCTGGTAAAGTTACGCCACTGACTGCACTATATGGAAGACTTCCTCACACTAGTGCTCAATTATGCATGGTCCTGTTTGAAATATCCTTGGAAAAGATGCGCAGTTTGAAATCACTCTAGATAAAAGGGCCAAGGCAGCCTCTGGTGCAAATGTAGACATTTTATTACATCAATGGATAATATACTTGGTCTTCTGTAGAAAATATTTACTCAAGACATGCATTGCACAGGCCTTGTAAATGTGGCACGTTTTGAACAGTCCGTGTTGATCCGGATACCGTGCTCAGTTTTCCGTGTTATGTGCGCAGTGTTTCATACACCATTTGCAAATTGACCTTAGCTGCGCACCCGGGATGCCACGACGTACCCATAACTGGGTACGCTGACTCAGACCAGGATAGTGTGCCCAGTTACAGTGAATGTACCATTCAGAGTGCAGGCCTGCACTATGAGCTGCACATTAGAGCTAGGCGGACCTACTTTTTGAAGACCCCGGTCTGTCTTTCAATGGAGGCAAGAACCAAAACTGAGTTTTTCAATTGGTGATAGCATGTTGGATTTTTTGCGCGTGTCTTGCCGAGAACAAAGATAAACTAAATGCGATAGCAATCGATATTTTCTCTGGCTTTGGAAACACAAAATATTTATTTGTAGAGCCGATGCTAGGATCGAGCTTGAAATTGAGGGCAGTGAAAGGCAGGAGCTCGTTTGCATGATGTAAACCAGAAAGAAAATGCCCGCCGCAACAGCTGAATGGAACCCGTGGTTGTGAGTGCCATGCAATGAGGCGAGAATGATTCCAGAGCACCCCCAGGGCCCCAGCGCCTTCCTCCTAGACAAAATGTACAGTTTGCATTGCTAACCCAGCGTGAGAAATGTTCTTGCAGTACTTCCGAGTTGTCCAGGATGCCCTGTTATCCTGTACCTTATTTGCATCACAGTGGGCTCAGGTGTGCATTATGCAGCAAGATCCACAATTACCCATGTCCTACTAAAAGATTAATTGTAGGTGTGCTCCATCAGTACAGGATGGGCACTGATCGAGAGAAAATGATTTAGTTAATACTGTGAACTCTGTGAGTCGTAATTGAACTGTTTGACTGATTCGACACCTAATATTGAGATAGAAGTGTGTGCACATGCATGCACAGACCTGCCACAGCGAAAGTTGATTTACAAAGTTAACAGTGGTGTTTAGTTATGAACAGCACGGCACGCACATTGATTTCACCCCAATTAAAGAATCTTCACTATGACAGTTTTGTGTTAAATCTTTATTAGGAGTGTTAATAGGGCTCACAGATATTTAATTAATGTGTTTATTTCCTGTGTGGCGCCAAACGAACTGTCGAGGTGTACTGAGCGTCTATTGTTTCTGGTAGTGGGGCAGGCAGTGTTAAATATTTTGGGAGGCTGGATAAAGTTTCTGAACTCTGGAATATTCCACCCTGGCTAGAAGTAGAGAGAGTTGTCATCTAGCGCCAAGGGCATAGGCTATCATCAGTGCTGGGTGAGTTTACGCTCCTGTAGAAATGTCAGTAAATCCTTGGACCATTCTTTAGAATCCCAGTAGGGCCTGCTCAGCCTTTCATCATCCCAGATACTATAAAATGAATGCCATTGATTGGGAAATAGTACCAATGTTACTTTTCATTGTTAGGATATATCGAGATCGTGGTAGCAATTGCTACACAAAAGCAAGTTATTACAATTTAGACTTGTTTTTTTCTGGTGAAATAATGGAGTAGAGAGAAAATTCACCGGTGATTACATTTTTATAACTACAGTGCTACCGTGGTTGACATAGAACCTACCTTGTGTCAGTGTTATCTGTTTGCTGTAGATTACTAAATTCATAAAAAATCATAAAAATGCCATTTGTCAAGTTCCTGCTTCCTCAAATTTGCTTAAAAATGCAGTTTGTCCATTGTTATTTGTAATATCAATACATCTAAGTCATGTAAATACAACACATATTGCATTGCAAATGCTATAGGTGTCTGTTGTAATCTCATATGTCATTTTTATGTATCTTTCACTTTAATTGTAACATTCTGTTTAGACCTTTATGTGAGGTGGGTTCTACTTCATTAGATTCTGTGGGAATTGTTTGTCAGCTATCATGGGAACACCAACTACTCTCTAGCGTTCATAATAAAATATCTTGTTGATATATTTATAAGTAAACTCGTGAAGCGTGCTTCGTTCAAAACAGTGTCACATTTGCGAAAGTTAAAACTATTGGCATTGTAAATGACAAAGCTATTAATTTCGCTATTTTCAAAACCAACACATAAATAAAAAATGTGTCATTTACAATATCAATAGCTCAAACTTTCCTAATGCGAGACCTATTGCATTGCAAATGCTTGTTTTTATAGCCTTCAGTTTATCACATTTTGATAAAAGAACCGTCGGTCAGAAGTGTGGTGCCAGAGTCTTTGCATTCATGTCCAGTACTGGTACTTTTTTGGGAACATGAATGCACGAGCTTTGTTTAAAGTATTGCAGTTGAGCATTTATAACAGATTGCCGTCTTCAATATCAAATGTATTTTGGGGGAGGTAATGGGACAATTTTCTCCTGGCTCCCGGATATAATGCACACATTGATCTACCTGACTGACCAGTTATCAAATGATCTCAGTAAACGGTTGTGTGTAGATCTGGAACGATCCCAGAGTAATTCTTTGCATGTTACTGTCCCAATTTCAATAATTCATTCAAATAATCGGGCTTCCCTGCTTTATTAAGAATGCAGGCTTTAACCAACTGCATTTAAAAAATGGAATAACCACTTCCTGGTCTGGATTTAAGGAAGTCCTTTTGCAAACTTAAGTAGCAGTGAATAGAGGGATTTTTATCGGTGTGCTCTGTTGTGATGTCACACCATAGCACAGTGAAAGTCGTTGTACACCACAGTTATAGCCCAGCGAAGAAGACCTGTCCTCCCCCTTATAAAAGCAATGCAATAGGTCTTGCATTACTAAAGTTTGAGCTATTGGCATTGTAAATATTAATGCAATGCCAATAGCTCAAACTTTCTCTACTGAGAGACCTATTACATTGCAAATGCTTGTTCCTTTTGAGATCCTTTAAATGCTGGGAGGACACTGTACTTTTATTGCAAGACTGTATTTTATATTGTTATTCCGCGTTCTCACCCGGGGATTTTTGTTTTATATGGTTTTTACGTATTGCAAAATGCTAATAAAGAAATATTATTTTTTTAAACTTTGGATGCTCACTGTTTGCATGTAACAGGAGTTTCCAGAAATCACCTCTCTGAATATTTTTGTATGCATAGTCTTATACTCCACATAAAGAGCAAATTCTAAGGATTAAATTCCCAGATCTACTCCCAAAAAAACTCCCCCAAAAATTGTCATAGTAGCTTTTGGCACGGAAAGGAACTACTTTGTATGTGGATGTGCTCCAGGTGAAGGAGAAGGGGCCGCCACCCACACTGAAGTGAACCAATGGCTGGCATGGGCTGACCCTGCTCCTTGCTGTATTATAAAGATGGTGGGAGGAAAATGTGAATGAAACAATGACAAAACAATGGATGGGAGGGCTGACTTAGAGATCCTATAACTAAGGATCTTATATATATATATATATAAGTTTAATGAAATCAAAAGGTCTTGACTAGGGCCAATTCTTTAAAAAAAAACAAGTCCCCCCTTAAGTCTGCTGTGGAAAGATCCAGTTTACCCAATAAAAATACGGTGAGAACAAAATGCTTCAGGGTGGGACAGACACAGGAGCAGGGGGAGGCGGCATTGAATCACAGCAGTAGCAGAAACAGAGATGTGTGTAGCAAGTCAACCTAGCAGAGACAAAAGACCAGGGAAGATTTTAAAAGCCTGTAAATGTATGCCACAGAGACACAACCTGTGAGAAACAAGACCTGCATGGCTGACGAACACCGGGGGCATTAGAAAGACCAAATGTCACCTGAGCCTATGCAACAATTCAATAAATCTCTAATGTAATGTCTCTATTCACAGTGTAATGCTTACGAAAACAAAGGGAGATTGTACAGCACACAATAAGAGAGTGTACAGAAAAAAAAAGACTAGCTGTCTTAGAACAGTAAACAACGATAAAGCATACCACAGTGAAAAGGGATTCTTTCTGTATACACATATGCTCTAAAGAAGTGACTGTGACAACCGTGTGAGGATTCAGTGTACTTTTCAGATGCAACAATTGTTCCTCGTGCATTGGAATGACATACTCTTGAGGAACAGCCAACAGCACGAGGCGAGGGAGAAATACTCCCATAGGCTCAGGCTGGATGTGGCTTACGAAGTCTCAATATATGGCAAATAAACAACCCAGGCAACCTACAGGTGCTGGCAAGATTCAAGAAACAAGACAATGATAAATAATGATAAGGCACTGGAATAACATAGAGGATTCAATTTAATAAATTTGATAAAAGTGTCATGAAAAAACTTCATTGACATAATAAATTAAAAACGCACAATGAAAATATTTCTTTCAATAAATATATCATTTGTATATATAATATATATTGATATTGTTTCCAATGATACAGGAGGGAGATGGTTTCCGTCTACGCGTTTCGACACGTTGAAATGTGTCTTCCTCAGGACACAACCATCATATTTCAATACCTGGAGTTTCAAATATTGCAGAAAAAGGGGCTTCAGGGGCGTGATAATAAATCTGGTCAAATTATAACGGCAGAACCTTTGTGTCTGAAGTACAGAAGAATCCGTTTGTTTGTTCATAAAATATTCGTTCTTCAAATTTAGAGGGTCGAAGCAGGGTGTTCTATGACGGGAGTGCGTTTAGGACCGCGTCAGAGATGCTCGGTGTGGTTCGTAAAGAACGCAGCTATTAATAAGATGTCCGTACCGCTGGGACCCGTAATTGTCCAAGCATTGTCATAAGAAAAATAAAATGCTGATTATCTGATTCAATATGTCAAGTAGTCCGGGTGTAGATGAGCTGTACACACAACTCAGGCCTGTGCTCGTCCAAATGTGGGGACAAAGGATAGAGTGCCGGCTATCTGTGTCTAAATATGTGTTGCCGGCTGGAGTGGCGTCTCGTATTTCGTTTGATTTTCCGTGACAAAATACGAGACGCCACTCCAGCCGGCAGCACACATTTAGACACAGATAGCCGGCACTCTATCCTTTGTCCCCACATTTGGACGAGCACGGGCCTCAGTTGTGTGTACAGCTCATCTACACCCGGACTGCACAACATATTGAATCAGATAATCCGCATTTTATTTTTCTTATGACAACGCTTGGACAATTACGGGTCCCAGCGGTACGGACATCTTATTAACAGCTGCGTTCTTTACGAACCACACCGAGCATTTCTGACGCTGTACTAAATGCACTCCCGCCATAGAACACCCTGCTTCGACCCTCTAAATTTGAAGAACGAATATTTTATGAACAAACAAACGGATTCTTCTGTACTTCAGACACAAAGGTTCTGCCGTTAGAATTTGAACAGATTTATTATCACGCCCCTGAGGCCCCTTTTTCTGCAATATTTGAAACTCCAGGTATCGAAATATGATGGTTGTATCCTGAGGAAGACACATTTCAACGTGTCGAAACGCGTAGACGGAAACCATCTCCCTCCTGTATCATTGGAAACAATATCAATATATATTATATATACAAATGATATATTTATTGAAAGAAATATTTTTATTGTGTGTTTTTAATTTATTATGTCAATGAATTTTTTCATGACACTTTTATCAAATTTATTAAATTGAATCCTCTATGTTATTCCAGTGCCTTATCATTGTTATGTGATCAGCACTTTTATAGCGCACAGCTGCCCCAGCAAAGGGGCTTCCCAGTGCTTTGGACAGGCATAAAAGACATAACACAAAAGACATCAGAGAATCAGAGAGCAGGAAAACGGAATGCTAAAGTACAGAAGGGAACAAATGGGTTTTAATAGCCCTCCTGAAGTCAAGCAACTCATCCAGTGCACGAATTTGGGATGGAAGTGCGTTCCATAATTTAGCAGCTAAAACACAGAAGGATCGTCCTCCGGCTCGGCAGAGCTTGAACCGCGGGACCACAACCAGGTTTTGACCCAAAGACCTCAGGGAACGAAAAGGAACATAGGGAATGAGTAGATTCTCAAGAATCTGGGGGGAGGACAATTTGAGGATCTTAAAAGACAGACATAAGGTCTTAAAGTCAATCCGTTGCGCCAGGGGCAGCCAGTGTAGCGTCCGGATAGTTTCTTTCACGGATCAGAACCTCGGTAGACCCACCAGGGCTCTGGCAGCAGCATTTTGAACACGCTGCATCGGGCAACTTCCGCCTGATTGGCCCCCAACAGGAGCGAACTGGCGTAGTCAAGCTGTGATAAAATAGTAGCCTGCATAATCAGCTGTCTAGTAGGGGCGTCAAAAAATTTCAGGATGGGCCTAAGCCCTCGCAAAATCCCGAAACAAGTAGCTGCCTCTTTTTTTGTGTGGCTGCAGAAGCTGAGGGCAGAGTCTAGCCAGACACCTAAGTTTTTAACCTCCGAAACCGGAGTTGGAGTGACATCTAGCTCTGAAGGCCACCACTTTTCACCCCAAAGGTTACTATGTTTGCCCACGATCAGGACCTCCGTCTTCTTAGCATTGAGCTGAAGACAGTTAGCTGTCATCCAGCCCGCTACTGCTAAGAGACCGTCCCGAAACCTGGGGGCATCAATGTCGGGTCTCCCACTCAGTGTCACCGCCACCTGCGTGTCATCAGCATAGGAGACCATAGTCATGTCCCAATGCTTGGCGACCGCAGCCAGCGACTGCACATAAAGATTAAACAATGTGGGGCTCAGTGCCGATCCCTGTGGCACTCCCAGTTCGAGCGGGTAGGATTTAGACTCAAAGGGTGGGGTTGCAACCCTGAATGAGCGATCGGCTAAAAAAGACCGAAACTAGTCCAATGCTATGCCAGAGACACCAGCCTCTTCCAGACGTTGCAGCAGAATCGTGTGTGAAACTGTATCAAACGCGGCACTAAGGTCAAGTAACACCAGTGCCGCAGTCTGACCGGAATCAAGCACGGACCGCAGATGTTCCGTCATCGAGAGTAAAGCTGTCTCGGTGCTGTGGCCAGCACGAAAACCATTCTGGGAGGGATCCAAGATTTTAGCCCTCTGTAGATGTTCAGAGAGAATACCATTGACATGGGCCTCGGCAACCTTCGCGACCCACGGGAGCAAAGAGATTGGTCGGTAATTCTCCAGTTTGAGGGGGTCCAACGTGGGTTTCTTTAGAATCACATTATTTATCATTGTCTTGTTTCTTGAATCTTGCCAGCACCTGTAGGTTGCCTGGGTTGTTTATTTGCCATATATTGTTTGCCTTGACCCAGGAACTATATCCTTATCAGGGGGTCCCTGTTTTCTACACATTGACGAAGTCTCAAGCCAGAGGCTGAAGGATCCGGAGACAAGAAAAACAATAGATAAAATGGGCTGACATAAAGCTGGCTCTATATATTGAAACCAAAAGGTCTTCCAGGCAGCTGCTCTGTCAACTAAAAGCTACAAATGAGGACATAATGAAAACATAAAGTACACAAGTGACTACATGGCTCTCCTGCTTCAAGCCTCATCCCTGGAATGGCTTGTAGTCACCCTCTGTATCCACTGCCTCCTCCTTTCAGTGCTTGCACCGGGATCTGCAGCACTGACTATACAGGGTGGCAGAATCATCTTCGAGGGCATAAGGACACCTTTTGTAATAACACCCCCTCTCCTGGTGCCATCTACTCACTGCGAAGACAGTTCACTCTCACTTAAAAGTACACGAGGAGCACACAGAAGGGGAAGCCCTCATCTCTGTCCCCCATGCGAGGGTGGGTACCTTGCAGATCTGAGAGGCGAACAGCAAGAGATTCCAGGAATTCAGCCGCTCCCGATTATTCTGAAGATACTCCCGTAAGCTCCCATTTGGCAGGTATTCCATGACGAGCCGAAGGTTCTTCCGGCCTGTATGGAGAGTGACAAGAGTAAAGAAGATAGTAAGGTGGGCATTGTTAAAAAAAATCACTGACGCAACCGAAGTACACAAAGAGAACCTAGAAGACAGGAGCAGAATGGAAGAAAAGGGGATTACTGGATGTAGGGAAAGCAGGGAACCAGAATAATAAAACATAACAAATTGTATGACTGTAGAGAAGCCATGACTCCAGGGAGAAATCCCGAGATATGTGATAGGCTCCAGGAATGAGCATCAAGGGAGCAATAGAGGGTTTTAGAGGGAGCGCTCAGGTTCCTTGGCTGTGGGAGACCACAATAGCTAAAAGAATCAAGGAATAAACAATGAGGGAAGAACAGCAGTGTGTGAGAGGAAAAGAAACGTCTCCAAGGTGTAGGCAATCAGGATAGGTAAAAGAATCCAGGAGTGAGCAGCAAGGGATGGAGCACAAGCAGAATCGGGGGTGAAACATGTCTCCAAGGAACGAGTAACCAGGATAGGTAAAAGAAACCAGGAGTGAGCAGCGAGGGATGGAGCAAGAGCAGAATCTGGGGTGAAACATGTCTCCAAGGAACGAGTAACCAGGATAGGTAACAAACAGAAACCAGGAGTGAGCAGTGAGGGATTGAGCAGGAGCAGAATCTGGGGTGAAACATGTCTCCAAGGAACGAGTGACCAGGATAGGTAAAAGAAACCATGAGTGAGCAGCGAGGGATTGAGCAGGAGCAGAATCTGGGGTGAAACATGTCTCCAAGGAACGAGTGACCAGGATAGGTAAAAGAAACCAGGAGTGAGCAGTGAGGGATTGAGCAGGAGCAGAATCTGGGGTGAAACATGTCTCCAAGGAACGAGTGACCAGGATAGGTAACAAACAGAAACCAGGAGTGAGCAGTGAGGGATTGAGCAGGAGCAGAATCTGGGGTGAAACATGTCTCCAAGGAACGAGTGACCAGGATAGGTAAAAGAATCCAGGAGTGAGCAGCGAGGGATGGAGCAAGAGCAGAATCGGGGGTGAAACATGTCTCCAAGGAACGAGTGACCAGGATAGGTAACAAACAGAAACCAGGAGTGAGCAGTGAGGGATTGAGCAGGAGCAGAATCTGGGGTGAAACATGTCTCCAAGGAACGAGTGACCAGGATAGGTAAAAGAAACCAGGAGTGAGCAGCGAGGGATGGAGCAAGAGCAGAATCTGGGGTGAAACATGTCTCCAAGGAACGAGTGACCAAGATAGGTAACAGAAACCAGGAGTGAGCAGCGAGGGATAGAGCAAGAGCAGAATCTAGGGTGAAACATGTCTCCAAGGAACGAGTGACCAGGATAGGTAAAAGAAACCAGGAGTGAGCCGCGAGGGATGGAGCAAGAGCAGAATCTGGGGTGAAACATGTCTCCAAGGAACGAGTGACCAGGATAGGTAAAAGAAACCATGAGTGAGCAGCGAGGGATTGTGCAAGAGCAGAATCTGGGGTGAAACATGTCTCCAAGGAACGAACATGTCTCCAAGGAACAAGTGACCAGGATAGGTAACAAACAGAAACCAGGAGTGAGCAGTGAGGGATTGAGCAGGAGCAGAATCTGGGGTGAAACATGTCTCCAAGGAACGAGTGACCAGGATAGGTAAAAAAAAACAGGAGTGAGCAGCGAGGGATGGAGCAAGAGCAGAATCTGGGGTGAAACATGTCTCCAAGGAACGAGTGACCAAGATAGGTAACAGAAACCAGGAGTGAGCAGCGAGGGATAGAGCAAGAGCAGAATCTAGGGTGAAACATGTCTCCAAGGAACGAGTGACCAGGATAGGTAAAAGAAACCAGGAGTGAGCAGCGAGGGATGGAGCAAGAGCAGAATCTGAGGTGAAACATGTCTCCAAGGAACAAGTGACCAAGATAGGTAACAGAAACCAGGAGTGAGCAGCGAGGGATGGAGCAAGAGCAGAATCTAGGGTGAAACATGTCTCCAAGGAACGAGTGACCAGGATAGGTAACAGTAACCAGGAGTGAGCAGCGAGGGATGGAGCAAGAGCAGAATCTGAGGTGAAACATGTCTCCAAGGAATGAGTGACCAGGATAGGTAACAGAAACCAGGAGTGAGCAGGGAGGGATGGAGCAAGAGCAGAATCTGGGGTGAAACATGTCTCCAAGGAACGAGTGACCAGGATAGGTAACAGAAACCAGGAGTGAGCAGCGAGGGATGGAGCAAGAGCAGAATCTGAGGTGAAACATGTCTCCAAGGAATGAGTGACCAGGATAGGTAACAGAAACCAGGAGTGAGCAGGGAGGGATGGAGCAAGACCAGAATCTGGGGTGAAACATGTCTCCAAGGAACAAGTGACCAGGATAGGTAACAGAAACCAGGAGTGAGCAGCAAGGGATGGAGCAAGAGCAGAATCTGGGGTGAAACATGTCTCCAAGGAACGAGTAACCAGGATAGGTTAAAGAATCCAGGAGTGAGCAGCGAGGAAAGAAGGGAGAACAGAGTATGCATAAAAGGACATTTCCAAAGAGCGGGAAACAAGGATAGCCACATGAATCTTGGCGTGAGCAGCATGGGAGTGAGGGACCAAGAGCAGAGCGCATGTTGAAAGGACGTTTCCACAGAGCGAAGACCAGGTTAGAAGAATCCTGGTGTGAGCTGTAAGGGAGGGTGCAAGAGCAGAGTGTGCAGTGAAAGGGCATACCGGCGAGGGACAGAGGAACATCAGAGTCTGGGAGGAAGGACATGTCTCCAAGGACCTGGAAACTGGGATATGAAAAATAATTCAGGAGTGAGCAGCGAGAGAGGGAGGAAGGGACAGCACAGTGTGTACGAGAGGACCTATCTTTAAGGGGTGGGAAACCAGGACAGAAACAAGTCCCAGATATGGAGTGGACAGGGATGGACAGAGGACTGTGGGAGGGGGTTGAAATACCAAGTATACACTGAAGCACAAGGTTGAGGGCTAGTGAGGGACTGAGGACTCATAAAAGTAAGCGGGGTCTGCTCACAGACACACATCTCCAAAGCTGAGCATCATTTTTAGGATCTTCTCCAAGCAATCCAGGTTTTTCATGACATTCATGACAAAGGCTTTCTTGTAGGGTAACGTACACATGACTTCTCTCACTGAAGGTATGTCTAATAGCCTATCTGGACACAAATAGAATCACAGACGAAAGAAAGCTGTCTTCTGAGGGTCACCTTAATTATTAGCTGACCATAGTAAGGTAACCCTCGCGTCCAACGCAACCACTCTGAATGAGGCACAGTTCCATTTGCTGTTTCAAAGGCAAATCGTTATTTCGCCGTTACCATTCGGTAATGTGCTTCCCACGCACACAGAGGACTGGCGGCATAGGATCCACAACTGGGGACATGAGTTGGCCTAATGGCTAGGGCGGTCGTCTTCAAATCTGTGGAACTGGGTTCGAGTATTGCTAGGACACGCAACATCCTGTGATTCTGGGCAAATCACTTAATCTCCCGTGCCTAACAAAAAATAACGTGTCCTCATGTAACACAACTGCAACTGTGCTCGTGTAAAGCGCTCTGATATCCGATACCTTTGTGTCAAGTTTGCGCTACATAAAACTCTAAAGTGCAAGCTTCGCTCAGTTAAAGAACAATTACCCCTCAGGCAGCAGCTTCAGTGCAAGCTTCTCTCGCAAACAGACCCAAACACCGACACTAGGCACAGTGAAGGTAGCAGCATCACCTACTCCTCTAGGCCTCTCACCTGCCCTTTCGCTTTCTGTCTGGCCTCTCACCTGCCATCCAGGCCTCTGGAGTCCCCTTATCTATCCCTCTGAATACCTCTACAATTTCTCATCAGCCCCTCCATATCCCTACAGGCCTCTCCCCTACCCCTGTGGGTCCTTGTAGGTCCCTTACTTGCACCTACGGCTCTGTGACAGTCTAGCACCTGCCCTCCTGTTCTCTACATTCTTCTCACTTGTACCTGTGGATTGCTCCTTAGCCCATCCATGTGCCTACTTGGCCTCTCACCTGCCCCGTAGCATACACCTTTATACTTGACGATAAAGTCGTTGCTTAGTGCCTTGAGGATCTCGCTCTCCTGCTGGAAGCTGCGTAGGTGCTCGGCTGTGTTGTGCTGCAGCTTTTTCACGGCCACCAAGTCCCCGGTGTTGTCCTCCAGTGGGTCGTACCGGCACAGTTCCACACTGCCAAAGTTACCCTGAAATCAACAAAAAGTCAAATTGAATGGTCTGAGATCTCACCCTCTAAATCCAGACACTTTTTACAAGGCATACAGCTTGAACTCTCTAAAGATCTGGTCCAACATCAGACCTCTCCAGGGAGGTGGATAGCGCGTCCTTTCATTGGAAGACGGCTAACCCCCAGCAAAGGCCAACCCCCACTGTGCACACCCACAGCATCAGATCACAAAAAGCATGCTTTATGAGTAAAGGTCTAACTTTTTTGTCGGATCTGGTGTAATTCCTTTCAGCCATTTTTAGGTTTCACCTGGCGATCCGCTGCTCAGCAGCGTTCGCGCAGGCAAAATCTTTTGAGAACAGTCTGGGGCTTTGTTCCGCCTCTCTGTTCCATTGGCTAGCTCCATAAATGGAGGCTAGCCATTGGAAGAGAGAGGCGTCCGTCATTGTGCGAGGCGATTCGTGGGTGTTCCGTCTAATTTTTCACATCCCGCCCCTTTGTGACGTCATTGCGGCGGTGGGCGGTTGCTTTTTTTTTTTTCCGTCATGTTTTGGTCAGTTTCGCAGTGTCTTTTGTAGGAGTGGGCTGCGAGATTGAAGTTGCCAGGAAGTACTTTCCATTTGCGATCAGGTGAGCAGCATTGTTTTCCGTTTCCGTCTTCGTCTTTGCCTCCGTGTTCTGGTGTCGCTGTCCGTGTGCCCATTTCCGCCCCCCCCCTCCCACTGTCTGTTCCCGCCCCCCCTCCCGCTGTCCGTGTCTCCGGCCCCACTTGTAACTGGAGTGAGAGGGCAGCTCTTGTGCCACTTGCAGTGCACTGCACACGGTATACCAACTACCTGACTCAGCACAAAGATGTGAGACGAACTAACAAACTTCTTCGAAGCCTAGCCAAGAATAAATCCCTGGGTTGGCGTTACAAAAAGATTTATATTGAAAAGGCTGACGCACCATGTGATATCAGACATGGCAAGCGCGGGGGGACAGGGAAGGGAGTTGACACACAGGGTCACCGATCCAGAGAGCACCTTCACTTCAAGGGCTAAGATACAGGCAGCTGACAGCAAGTTTAGTGTGCGCGACAGCGGCCCTTCTCTCCACCCGGTACCAGTCCCAATCCTGCAGTACCTGCTCCGTCCTTACCGGGACTGCGGGCTCCGGAGTCCTGACCATCTACCTCCCGCCGGTTCGGGCTGCACACTGACGGCATGTGATGTGTCAGGGGAGGAGGCGCTGCTGCTGCTGCCGTGCTGTGCCTGGGGAGCTCCCTTCAGTCCGTCTGTAACGTGCCTCCGTCCGCTGACTTACTGCTAAACTTCCCTCCGCCTGCCTCCTTTCCCTCACAGCACCACCAGCAGACCACCTCCTGCTTCCTGAGCATACACCACGCCCTTCGAGGCAGACCCCCGACAAACACAGGCCTGTCTCCAGAGCCGAGCTCCAGCGGTCAGGAAGCGCGCCTCTCCCAGGGCGACCACCCTTAGCAAATAAGGTCCCCCGGGTCCACCGGTCTGCCCCGTTCCCACCGCATCTGCATTCACAGGCTCAGTCCCCACCCTTGCCATCGGTAATTCTGCCCCCCGTGTCACATGGCCCGCCCACGCACCACCTGCTGCCGCCACAACCCTCAGAAAAGCACCCCTGACACCCCCCAGTAATAGGACGTGCCCTTTGCCCTTCCTCTCTCTCTCTCTTCCCTTGACCCTCCCCCGTCCCGTCTTCCATCCCTGTTTCCCAGCGCTTGTACCTCTCCATGTCCCCCTGTCCATCCCTTCCTCCCTTCTTTCTGCATGTGCCCCTGTCGCCCAGCCTCTGTCTGTCTCTCCCTGGCCCTTTCCCAATACCTGTCCCTCTGTTCCATCCCCGCACGTCTCTGTCCATTTTTCTCTCTTTCCTTTCTGTATGTGTCCCTGTCGGGCCCGTCGTTCTCTCTCTATCCATATGCCCCGTCCGGTCTCTCTGTTCCTGTCCTCCTATGTCCCGGTCCCTATCTGTCTTTTCCTGCCCTGTTCTGTGTCCTTGCCTGGTTTCACTGCCACCACTGGTGACCTTTTACAGTAATCCATCCACCTGCGCTTGTCCCTCTCCCTGTCTTTCCCCTGTCCTTCTGCCCACCATTTCCTGCCCCATTGTCCCTCCTCTCTATCTTTTCTGTTGCTGCCTTTGTCTGCCTCACTCTCTGTTCCTTTCCCTCACCCTGTCCCCCCGGTTCCTGCCCCCTTGCCCTGTCTCCAATTCTCTTTCTCCTTCCCTTCTCTTGTCACCTGATGATTACAAGTGTGCCTATTTTTGCTTTCGATCTTTAAGCTGGGCCTCGGCCACATGTGTGCAGTTACCCCCATGAAGGGTCTTAGGAATGGAGCCCTTAAGGGAAGCAGGAAATACCCCAGGCAAAGCGAAGCAATCAAATTGCGTTCCAACTCTCCCTATGCAGGAAGGGAGGTATCCTCTTTCAACGCTTTGACCGGTAGCAAATCCCAAAGGTCAGTCTATTTTCAGAAAATACTCTGCGTAGTTTTGTTTTCTGACTCGAAAGAGGATCTGATGGCAACTATGGTAGTCTCTGTGAGACCGCCCTCTTTAGTAGTTACGTTTAAACTGCTGCAGTTTGCATGGCATGGTGTAAGCGCAACACCCCTTGCATCTCACCTACTTCTGCATCCGTTCAAGTTCACATTTCACGATTTATTTTATGTATTTAAAATATTACACGCTTTATTTGGCGGAGGTTCCCATTATTCATCTTCTCACACCCCTGTCTCTGTATGTATTGTTCAGGTTTTTGATGACGTCATTCTTATTGGAATGCAGTTTTCTGACAGTAATTACATGCTAAATTAGGAGGTGATTAGGAGACTAACACTGAAACAGGTGGTGCATCATACTTGGAGGTAAATGTCCATGCCCGTGACGAAGGTATTGGGTATAAAAAGCCATTTAGCTTAGAAACGACACCATGGCCTATTTGAAAGTTTTAGCAAAGAGCAAGTTTGCCAAACGAATGTAAGACTTTAAAGTGCATTGTCGCTGTGGGTCGATTGCTTTAGGCTGGCAGGCGAGTATGTTATTGCTCCTGCTTTAAAAACCGAACCTGTCATTTTTATTTACTGATTGGGTTTCCTTAAACTGCACATCAGGTGGGCTAAATTCCACCTGTTAAGACCTGCCATAACATTCGGATTTTGTCACTTTCTTCACCCAACACCTTAATGTTCCAGTATTTAACTTGCTTTTGCATGCGGCAGGTTTGACCTCCCGAAATGTACTTGTGAAAAATTGGAACAGCAACATAACAATGTTTTTTTTTATAGTGAACTTTTGTGAAATGTGGATTGCAGGCATCTTGCTAGATTGCTTACTGAAAGGAGACTCATTTGAGACAAAAATTTCTGCAAGATATTTCCAAGTGTGAACATAACTCCTGCGTACAAAAAAACTAAGCATTCCACTATACGAAATTAAAAAAATGTGTGTGAATTTTGCACTCTTAATTAGAAGCATTAAAGCATGTAATGTATTGGTAAAATATGATTGCTTTGAGGGGGCTTAAATTGAATTTGAACCTTGGTCAATGGACGTAAACTAATAAGTCAAGCACTCCGGCCACAATTGCTATGAATGAACCACATGGAGATAAATGATCGCAGATTTATTAGAGCAAACAATTCAGGTGGTCACTTACTCACTTTATTCGTATTCAATAAAAATATTATCATGCAACATATATTGATAATGTTCATTGCCTTCCGTGACGAACACTTGCTGTGCGAATCTATGCTTTTGATTATATTTTGGTTAACCTTCCACTACAAATTGTAGACTTAACTTGCTAACCATCAGTTTGTCCCTGTATACCAGCCTCCAGGGAGGCTTGGGCTGTGAGTATGGACTGCTTTGGAAAGTAACCCATTCCTTTCTTTTTCATCTGGCCCTGTATACTGCAAACAACAATAGTTATTAGGTGCAGTTTTGGCCAATATATAACATCTATGTGGAGGCTAAATCAGCCCTTCGATCAGGTTAAATCATTACATAAACAGAGCTCTTCAGTTAACTCTGGGGATCTTCATTTGTTAACACACAGCAGAGATCTGTAATATCAAGGTGCTCCATAGTAAACTAGGAAGGCGATACGGCGCACTACTTGCAAATTGTGACAAGTAATAGTGAATGATATGACACCTCAATACGTATACAAAAGCTCGTCTGCTTAATAGGACGTTTTGTATAAGACAATCTTAAATAATTTGCCGTGCTTGCTTCCCTGCCCCCTCGCTGTGCTTGCTTCCCTGCCCCCTCGCTGTGCTTGCTTCCCTGCCCCCTCGCTGTGCTGGCTTCCCTGCCCCCTCGCTATGCTTGCTTCCCTGCCCCATCACTGTGCTTGCGTCCTTGCCCCCTCGCTGTGCTTGCTTCCCTGTCCCCTCGCTGTGCTTGCTCTCCTGAATGTGTGTGTGGCTCTGGGTGTGTGTGTGTGTGTGTGTGTGGCTCTGGGTAGGTGTGTGTGTGTGTGTGTGGCTCTGGGTAGGTGTGTGTGTGGCTCTGGGTAGGTGTGTGTGTGTGTGTGGCTCTGGGTGTATGTGTGTGTGTGTGGCTCTGGGTAGGTGTGTGTGTGTGTGGCTCTGGGTAGGTGTGTGTGTGTGTGTGTGGCTCTGGGTGGGTGTGTGTGTGTGTGGCTCAGGGTGTGTGTGTGTGTGTGTGTGCTTGTGGCTCTGGGTGGGTGGGTGTGTGTGTGTGGCTCTGGGTGTGTGTGTGGCTCTGGGTGTGTTTGTGTGTCTGTGTGTGTGTGTGGCTCTGGGTGTGTGTGTGTGTGTGGCTCTGGGTGTGTGTGTGTGTGTGTGGCTCTGGGTGTGTGTGTGTGTGGCTCTGTGTGTGTGTGTGTGTGTGTGTGTGTGTGTGTGTGTGTGTGTGTGTGTGTGGCTCTGGGTGTGTGTGTGTGGCTGGCTCTGGGTGTGTGTGTGGCTCTGGGTTTGTGTGTGTGGTAGTAATTGCTGTCTGCTGAGCTCGTCCGTAGGGTACATTAGGTCTCACATTTGCGAGAGATTAAGCTATTGGCAATGTAAATGACAATGCCATTTATTTATCTGTTTTCAAAACCAACACATACATTCAAATTTTGTCATTTACAATGCCAACAGCTATAACTTTTCTAAAGGCGAAACCGTTGCATTGTAAATGCTTGTTTTTCTAGTTTCTTGTCGAGGTCCTGGCAATGAGAGGAGGACATTCCTTATGTCGTCACAGAGTGACTTGGGGTCAGTGAGAGTTGCTGACCCCCACCCACTTTGTGACAAAGGTCACTGCTGGACACTCTGCCCTTGGCATCGGGGCTTAAAAGAAAGCACCCAGGTCGAGTCTATCAGTGACGCGTCTCCGCATCATAAGAGGGAGGCTCATAGAAGACTTTGCCAGGCTGAGGAGGTCACGCCCACCCGGCTGTGACATTTTCAGCCCAGCATATTTCGGCTCAGGCAGCAGGTGCCTGCACATTTAGTGCATGTCACAGAGCCTTGCTGCCTGACCAGATCATGAAGAGTGTCTGTCAGACTGACCTTTGCTCAGTCTGACAGACACTGTTCCAGCGTCAGAAAGAGATGGAGAAGTGGGGCCCCTCCGCCCTTAACAACGGGCTGCGGCTGCCCCCTCTCAACAGTTCAGTGCAAACTTTTCATGAAGGAGCCATGGTGGATGAAATATTATTTTAGTGCCGATTAGTCAAACCGCGCTAAAGTTATTTGTAAAACCAAAAGCCCTTTTCCTATGAAACATCTAAGCCAACTATAAGTGCACAATGGCAACCTCCACTATAGCTACTCCCGCACACAGAATAGCTGCCTCCCACAGATAGAGCGCCTCTCCTGCTGATGTCACTTCAGGTGATGCTGCAAGAAGGGGACAAGTCATGCCTTATGGTTCAACACCCTCCTTCAGCCAGAAAGCTGGCAACTCTCAGAGCTAATGATGCTAAGATAGACTCGAGATAAACTGCCCCAGTTCCAAGGACGTTAGATCCCAACCAATCCCTTCTTTTTCCTGGGACTTGGCAACGATGAGGAAGTGTGCATCTTGATGCAGGGTGAAGCATTGTCATGTGAATCTCCCTTGTAAGACATGTCTTCTGCCACTGAAAGGTGAATTTTATACCAGTTCATAATGGGTTAAATTTCGTCTGGAAAAAAATATAGGGCCGGTTTGCAAGTTTAGCAGACATGGTGCTAGGACACAAAATGATGGAGTACCCTGTCCACATGCTCATTCATCCACCATATCTGTTATGAGTTGGTCGAATAGTCAGTTTTCTGATGCCGATGCCCCCTTTGACTCCGCTGCCGGAAAGCTAACTCCGACAGGCTGAGTGCTGGTGAATGGAGGAATGGAATAACACCACCTGCGTCATTTGGGGTAGACGGTCTGGTGTTCTATTTTTTCTGTCCATTACTGTCAGGGTAAATCTGGCAGGGATTAACAGAAAAATCAAAATACAGACCTAAAAAAGCCGAGGGAAAAAGCTCCCTTGGTGTGTGGGCCACTAGTTATTATTTTTCAAAAACATTCTTCCGCTTGGGGAGTTTGTTTTAAAAAAACAAAACCTTAGATGGGTAACCCATACAACCATCGGTGGCCACCCACCAAACGTTTGGTATCTTCAGATGAACCACCATGAAGGTGGTTTCTCTGAAGGTACAGACATCACCTCTGGGATATGATGATCTCTAAACATGACAGTCTCCTGTCAGTCAGCACGGGTGATGTAATGTACTCCGCCACCCGGATGGAAAGTGGTAAAACCGCCAAAGCATATTCAGTCCATTGGTGTCCTAACAAATGTTTATAATAATGTTGCCCATTTGGAAACAGTAATGCAATATCTTCTCCTAAAATGTTTGTAAACAAAATTTAGGCTACAATATTTATGTCAGATGAAAAGTTTATTATTAATAGTCTTACATATGGCGTGAGAGGGATGTGGCCATTGTGAGAGAGACTGATAAACCATTCCAGAAGTGAAGGGCTCTGGCAGGGTTGTTGAAAGTGGTCATGGGTGGTCATGGGTGGTCAGGCTGCGCGCCGGATATTCAAGATCACCATAAAGAAATTCTTTCCATATAAATTTAACGTATGCACAATTATGTTAAGCGGATATCTTGAAAATCTAACATAAATCCGGTAGACCAAGGATAGGATCACCCACAATAAGGCTGTATGTGTTAGTTTCACAAACCGCCGCCTTTCAGGAATAAGTACACTCAATGGAAGGGTAATGCATGGTGAGTATAAAACAAGCTACTTACCTGTACACTGTGGTTCTACATTATTGATATCTTTTATAGATTCAAATGCTTGAATCGTCAACCGTCGTCATGGTTGGAGTCCCATGGAAACAGTACAAATAGCAGTATTAAAGACATTACCATAGACCGCCATAGAAAATAAAACACAATTTAGCAACCTTTCAACCTCATTTTATAGCATTCAGAGTTCAGCCAATCAGAGCAGAGACCTCAGAGTAACCTTTCCATACAGAGCCATCATACCTCAGATTTCGAGCACAAGTGTATATAAAGATTACTCAGAGGTAAAAAGGTAAGCCTGAACGGGGAGGAGGGAGGGTCGATGGGAATCTATAAAAGATATCAATACTGGAGAACCACAGTGTACAGGTAAGTAACATGTTTTTTCTTCAGTATTGTATCTTTTATAGATTCTCATGCTTGAATCCGACTAGTTAGCAGTATATAAACAATAAAATAAAATAATGGGGTTGGGAAGGCAAACTATCCCACCATGACATCACAGATAAACACCGTAAGGCAAGAATAGAAACATGAAATCATTCGCATAAATACCTATACATATAGTGCATGTAAAAAACATACAATATACATATGAAAACAGGTTACTTACCTGTAACTTTGGTTCCCCAGTATTGGTAACTTTCATAGATTCCCAGGCTTTTGTATCATTCCCGTCGTCGGAATGGGAGTCTCGGTAACATAAAATAACATAGCAGTAGGTACAAAAGAGAAAGAAAAAGGCCCAGGCCTCATTCCCTTTTGTAGCATATCCACCTCTTTGTGTAAAAGAGACCAAACTAGGCATCAGCCAATCAGAAGAGCCTCACCCCTTAGAACCCTCCTGAAGGAACCTCAGAGCCTCAGATTTTCGTAGCCGTTGTGTAACAGTCACCATATCTGCTGAAGGCTGAGCTTTCCCCGGGGAGGTGGATGGGCGCATGGGAATCTATGAAAGTTACCAATACTGGTAAACTAAAGTTACAGGTAAGTAACTTGTTCTCTTGCCCCAGTATTGGAACTTTCATAGATTCCTGTGCTTTTGTATCAGAGTAGCAAGCAGTTAGCAATAAAAAACACATTTTGTGTCATAAAATACCTTGCAATAGCCAACAAGACATAAAGATACAAAATGTGCAAAATAACGGAAGGTGGGATAGAAAGGAAAGTTCACCAATTAGTGGAAGAGGTTCCTCAGGACCGCCTGGCCCACGGCCGTATCTTCCTGTTGCAAGGATTCCAAGCAGTAATGCTTAGTAAAGGTGTGGACGCTGCTCCAGGTAGCAGCTCTGCAAATGTCCTTAATCTGCGCACCGGCGAAGAGGGCTGTTGAAGAAGCCACTGATCTTGTGGAATGTGCTCGAACCCTGCCAGTCAGTGGTTTACCTGCTGCAGTATGGCAATGTAGAATGGCACTGGTAATCCATCTTGCAATCCTCTGTTTTGACAAAGGGAGACCCTTGCTCGGACCACCAAAAGCAACAAACAATTGGGAGGATTTCCAAAATCCTTTGGTGCGATCCAAATAGAATTTTAAACATCGTTGTACATCCAAAGAATGTAGCGACCTCTCCGCTGGTGCAGCCGGGTGAGGAAAGAAAGCCTTAAGAATAACCGGCTCGTTCAAGTGGAAGTCCGAGGGTACTTTGGGTTAGTTCTCAAGATAACTGTGTTCCTTTTGAATTGCAGAAAAGGCTCTTGGATTGTGAAAGCCTGCAATTCCCCAATACGTCTTGCCGATGTGAGGGCAAGAAGGAGAGCCAATTTCCATGAAAGTAACCTCATGTCTGATCGATGAATTGGTTCAAATGAGCTTTTCATGAGTTGAGTGAGGACTAGATTCAGGTGCCAAGTAGGAGGCGGAGGCCTCACTGGTGGATAGACCCGGAACAAGCCTTTTAGAAATTGCTTAACAATCCTGGAAGACCACAATGAAGGTCCAGACTCTGACCGTCTGTACCTTGAAATTGGCGCCAAATGAACTTTTATAGATGAATGGGCCAGCCCTGACTTAGCCAAGGACAAGAGATAAGGCAGAAGCTGATGAGGTTTTGAAGAAAAGGGGTAAATTTTCTCTCTCGTGCACCAAATGCAAAATCTCTTCCATTTGAGGCGGTAAGTCTTGTTCGTGGAAGGAGCTCTCGCCTGGGAGAGCACTTCTTTAATCTCGTTCGAGATGGGGAGATTCATAAATTCTTGCTGCTCAGGAGCCATGCTGTCAGGTGTAATGACTGCGGATCTGGATGCCAAATCTGTCCTTCAGACATTGTGAGAAGGTGTGGAATAGCCCTCAAGGGGAGCGGAGGAGCTAGCGACAACAGATGGAGCTCCGTGTACCAGAACTGTCTCGGCCAAGCAGGGGCTATCAAGATCATCCTGCATGGTTCCACTTTGATCTTCCTGATAAGCCTCGGGATCAGT
This sequence comes from Lissotriton vulgaris, assembly GCF_964263255.1. Lineage (NCBI taxonomy): Eukaryota > Metazoa > Chordata > Amphibia > Caudata > Salamandridae > Lissotriton > Lissotriton vulgaris. Next base: position 23,323,619 of record NC_141700.1, read on the forward strand.
GGGATGGGAGTAAAGGCATAGACAAATGTCCTTGACCAGGCTATTGAAAGCGCATTCCCCAATGATCCTCGGTGGTGAAGCCTGCTTGCATAAGACCGGCATTTCTTGTTGGTTGGCATGGCAAAGAGATCTATTGCAGGTCTGCGCCACTGGTGGAAGACCTCTTCTAGAGCTCGCTAGTTTAACTCCCACTCGTGACTGACTGAGGATAACCTGCTCAGTCTGTCGGAATTCTCGTTTAGAATTCCTGGCAAGTGTTCTGCCTGCAGCGACATCCGGTGAAGGATCGCACATTCCCAGATCTCTTGAGCTTCCTGCGACAACAGGAGAGACCTGATTCCTCCTTCCCTGTTCACGTAATGCATGGTCGCAGTGTTGTCCGTCCTGATGAGAACTTGCGAACCTCTTAGGCGAGGGAGTAAGGCTTGTAGAGCCAGTTTTATTGCTCTTAGCTCCAAGAGATTGATGTGGAGCCGACGATCGTGAGGAGACCAATGGCCACTGACATGTAGGTCTTGCATCACCACTCCCCAACCATCCAACGACGCATCCGTTGTCACTACTTGAGGAGACGGATCGCTTACGAAGGATAGACCTTGGGACAAGTTTCTCTGGTCTGTCCACCACAGGGCCGCTCTTTTCATTATCGGAGTGACGGTCACCTTGTTGTCGAATGATCCGTGAATCTGTGTCCATTGGATGTCCAGTTGCTCCTTAAGAGGACGCATTTGCAGTCTGCAGTGAGGAATCAGAGGTATGCATGACGAAATTACCCCCAGCAGAGATTTGTAGCGGCGTCCTGAAAGACACCTTCCATGGTCTGCAGTTTTTCCCGCCTTTCTAGGGTTGGAAAAGCTCTCGAGAGTTTTGAGTTCAGGATGGCTCCCAGGAAACGTCCCTTCCTGGATGGGACCAGAGATGATTTGTCTTTGTTTAAAGTGAGTCCTAGATTTTGAAAAAGGTTTGTACATGCCTGAACCGCGTCCCGCGCAGCTCCCCTGGACGGGGCCTTCAGCAACCAGTCGTCCAGGTAAGGGAAGACCTGAAAATGATTCCTTCTCAGGAATGCCGTTACTGGCGCCAGCACCTTCATGAAGATCCTCGGGCTGAGCGAAGACCAAAGGGTAAAACCTTGAATTGAAAATGGGTCTTGGCTACTGTAAATCGTAGAAACCTTCTGTGTGCTGGGTGAATCGGTATATAAAAGTATGCATCCTCGAGATCAAGCGTGGCCATGAAATCACCCGGATGGATCAGCCACAGGATGTCTTGAAGAGAGACCATCCGGAAAGACAGGGAGATGAGATAGGTGTTGAGCTCCCTGAGATCTAAAATGGGGCGTCATTTCTCTAGTGTCTTCCTTACCAGGAAGAACCTGGAATAGAATCCCTGTCCTTTTTGGTCAGAGGGAACCGGCTCTATTGCCCCCTTCAGGAGCATTTGATGAACTTCGAGCCGCAGAAGACGTAGGTGTTTTGATGGAATGGCTGCAGGGGGCTTGGGTGGTGGGATTTGAGTGAATTCTAAGGTATGGCCCTTTCGAATGATGTTGAGCACCCAACGGTCCGATGTTATCTTGGACCAATTCTGAAGGTATTGGGATACCCTGCCTCCCACCGATGACTTCTTGGAGGAGGGTACAGAAGGAAGAGCCAGGAGGCCGATATTGTCACTTGGACGTATCACGTCCCTGGTGAGCCTGCTTTCCTCTGTTGTTAGGCCTGGAGTAATTGGAGGATTGGCCCTGCCTTTGCTGATAAGGCTGGCGGTATTGTTGCGAACCTGAGCTGTAGGATGAGTATCTCTGTTGTTGGTAAGATCCTCTGTAGTTTGTGCTTTTGCCTCTGGACCCTTTAGAAGGAGTCTTGTGGTACTGAAGCGTACCCAAAGATCTGGCGGTCTCAGTGTCCTTTTTGATGTCTTGGAGAGTGTCGTCAATCAGTTTCCCGAATAGTGCTTCTTCATCAAAAGGAAAATCCAGGATCTTATTTTGGGTCTTGGGTCGAAACCAGGTCGCCTTCAGCCACCCCTGGCGACGAAGGACTGCAGCCCCCGCCAGAGAACGAAACGCTGTTGTGGCAATGTCCATGGCACAGTCAATGACCTCCATTGATGTAGCCTCCCCTTCCTGTAAGACATTTTTTGCTTCTACTTTTGATTCTGGAGGAAGCTGATCCAGGAACGGTGCGACATCACACCATAGTTGGCGGTCGTATCTGCCCAATATTGCTAGGGCATTAGCTGCCCGCACCAGAAGGCTCGCCATTGAAGAGAATCTCTTCCCGGCATTGTCCAATCTCCTTCCTTCCTTGTCTGGAGGAGTTGTTAAAGGAGCAGAGGGGTTGCAGGATTTTCTCTGCGCCGCTTGAGAAATTACCAAGTCCGGTTTTGGGTGGCCCGTCAAGGCAGCTGGACCCTCGTCAGGCGCTTTGTATTTTTTATCTAGACGCTGTAGTACAGGGACCACCGTCGCTGGATTTTTCATTGCCTTAAGGCCTTCATCCCACAGATGCTGCACTATTGGAATGGACCTTGTCGTCTTCCTATAAGGTTCCTTGAAATCATACAAGAAACATTCAGAGGCCACCGCAGGCATTGCCAACTTGAATCTGCCAGTCGCTCTTTCCATCGGCTGATGGAATCCTCCTATATCCGCTGGCGGGGAATCCACCGGATCCGGACATGGAGACGGAGGGTCCGGAATGATGTACTCATCCCATTCAGGAGCTTGATCAGCTCCATCGTCTGAATTATGATCCTCATCTGAGGAATAATCATGGGTGTCTGCTGGTCTGGAAGACTCTTGTGGAATTGGAGCCTGTGACTGAGGGGACACCTGAGCTGGTATTTCAGGAACAGCCGTTGAGGTAGGTGCCGGGACAGGCATGGCTTGCGCAACTGGAGCAGGAGCAGGTTTTGCAGCTTTAGATTTGTAATCCTGCAGCATCCTGTGCAGGTCCTGCAGGAAAGAAGATGGAACCAAAACCATGTCTTGACCTGAATATTGCTGTGGTTGGGCAGAATGATGATGATAATCACCTTCTTGGTCATACCCTCCTTCCGAATCCGTCTCCTGGCACTTGACCAGAAGTTGAGAAGGACTGTCAGCGTAGTCATTTGAGTCTTGATCATCCTCTTCTGACTCATCCTCATCAAACAGCAGAGCTGGTGGCAAGGGGGTTACCCTCCTGGGAGATGTCATGTCCAGTGTAATTCTGGTCATTGAAATAGTGATTCTCTTCTCCGATGCCAAAATCGTCGAGGGTCCCGTAGATGATGGAACTGAAAATGCAGCCGTCGTAGGCTTCATCGACGGAATATGCACCGTCGACACAGGAACACTCGACGACAAGATAGGCGTTGTCGCTGCCGTCGACGACGAGACTGTCAACATCCCCGTCGTCGTCGTTGTCAACGAACTCTTTGTCATCGCCATCGTCGTCGACGTCGCCGCTGTCGTCGTCGGCATCTTTGTCGACGATGCCGTCGTCGGCAACTACCTCGTCGACGCTGTTGTAGCTGTCGTCAACGATTCCATCCTCGTCGACGATCCTGGATCCTGGGACGAGCCCGTCGGCGGAACCAGTTTCAGTTTAGGCTTCTTTTTCTTTGTCGACGGAGCCTCCGTCGACGACGCCTTCATCGTCCACGACTTGGAACTTCTGTCAGACATTACAGAAGATGGGGAAGAGGGTTTCTTGAAGGCTTGATCAGTCTTCAAACCCTTAGAAGGCGTAGATGGTCCTACCCTCTCCTTTTCACCATGGTGAGGAGATTCGACTGGACCTTGGCTCTCAGACTCTCTGGGGGACTTTTTTGAGGCCTTAGAAGGATGCTCCACAGAAGGAGAAGGGGAACCCCTACCCCTTTTGACTGACCTTCTTGTTGAAGACGCAGATGCAGAGTCCTTAATGTCACTGGAGACAGTATCCTTCCTGGACTTCAACTTCTGGAGCCATGTCAGAAGCCTACCCTCACGGTCCCAGAGGGTCTTGGTTGAAAAGGTGCGGCAGATCTTACAGTCCGCAGCCTTGTGATCAGGATAGAGGCAATAGATGCAGTCTCTATGCTTATCCTCAATGAATAGTCTTTTCTTGCCACAGGTGGAACATGGCTTGAAAAGGGCTTGAAAAGGGCCTTCTTCTTTTCCTTGTCAGACATCCTGGAAAGATCAGCTAACAATCTGAAGAAAACCTGAAGAAAAAACCTGAAGAAAAACTTCTGAAGAGTAGATGTTGAGCAGAGCTCAGAGGAGACTCCCTAAGCACAACATGCGGTAGAAAATCTGAGGCTCTGAGATTCCTTCAGGAGGGTTCTAAGGGGTGAGACTCTTCTGATTGGCTGATGCCTAGTTTGGTTGGAGGCAGGCAGATATAGCTGTTGGACAGGCTGCACTTCGTCACCTCTTTGCCTAAGGTATGTGGCTATTAGCCTCCCTTATTCTTTGCCTAAGGTATGTGGTGGCTATTAGCCTCCCTTATTCTTTGCCTAAGGTATGTGGCTATTAGCCTGACTCAATATATATATATATATATATATATATATATATATATATATATATATATATATATATATATATATATATATATATATATATATATATATATATATATATATATATATATATATATATATATATATATATATCTCAATAGACCACTCTTCACGCCGCTTTCCTTACGGTGCCCCAATTGCCAAGGGTAAAGAGAGACGGACTCCAACAAATTTTCTTTTTGCCGCAGGTAAAATTTATTTAGCATTTTTCTCAGATGTGCATATTCCGAACAGGAAATCCAAACGCGTTTCGGCGTTCTCAGACGCCTTGCTCGCTGGTGATCAGTGCAAATATCCCCGCCCCATCTTTAAACTGAGGCTAACCCCGTGATTGGTGACCAGTGTGTAATAGACATGGAAGATATACTTGTATCGTGACATCCGACAGTTATGTATCAAAATTGGCAAAACATTCTTTAAATACAATAACTTTGTTACATTTTCTGAAATACGATCATAATGCTCCGTAATTGAAATTGATCACTTTACAATCATATTAAATGTATTTTAGCAGTTTTTTCACTCTTAAGTAGATGTTATTCTCAGATGTCTACTGCTTGTAATCGCTATCATTTCCAGTTCACATTTCTTAAATGTTGACATATACGGTTCAAAAATACCATGATTTCACAACCTCTCATCGAGCCGAGTGGTCGCTCCCAGCGTCCCCTGCTGGTCCTGGTATCGTAGCGCTGCTCTGCCTGTGCCTCTGCCGATTTCAATTGCCTGCTACCTGCCGCTTTGCCTGATTTCACTGTTTTTCACTGTTTGAGCATTGTTTTGGTGACTGTGATTTATTTAGCGCGTCTGAACTGTAGCGCTCCGCTGTTCTCCCCCCTCCGCCTCCATTTTAAGTGTTGTTGTTGTTGTCCTCGTGTGCCCGCCCCGCCTCCCAGCTGAGACGCCCTCGCCCCTCCCCCTCCACTATCCATATATGACAGTAGCTCCCGCGCGCAGCGTTCACGCGCAGCGACCGCGCCCAACCCGCGCCGAAGGTGCACCAAAGGTAAGCCCGTCTACGCCCGTCCACGCCTGGACCGCGCCCAGTGCCAGACCCCCTGGCCCCCGTCCCTCCCAGCCCCCCGCATTACCTACGATGCCACCACCCTCCTAGCCCTTAACCCCGGCCGCGCTCCCAACTGCGTCCAAGCCGCTCCCGGACACACCCATGGGCCTTTCTCTTGCTACTCCTGCAAATTCAGCGGCACCGACAACATCTCCGCTATGACCACACCACAGATTCCCGACCCCAACCACCTACAATGCATCCTTCTCAACACCCGATCGGTCCACAGGCACGCCATTGATCTATGGAATCTACTAGACACCATTTCTCCGAACATCGCCTTCCTTACGGAAACATGGATGAATGCTTCCTCCGCACCAGACATCACCATTGCCATCCCTGAAGACTATAAGATCACTCGCAAAGACCGTACCAGCCACACAGGAGGAGGAATCGCTATCGTCCATAAGAAATCAATCCGCATCTCAACCAGCTCTGACGCCAACCTCGCCAACTCCGAACACCTTCACTTCCAGATCCACATCGACCCCAAAACCACACTCAGAGGCACCCTCCTCTACAGACCACCAGGACCCCGCGCAAAATTCAGCGAAGACATCACGGACTTCATCACCCCACACACGCTCCCCTCCAAAGACTACATCCTTCTGGGAGACCTCAACTTTCACCTCGAAAAGATCAACGACCGCAACACCGCCATCCTCGTGGACAACCTCGCCAACCTCGGACTTAAACAACTAGTCACTTCCCCCACTCACATCGCAGGTCACACACTCGACCCCATCTTCACATCCAGCAACCATGTCTCCTTCAGCCACACTACGGACCTCCTCTGGACTGACCACAGCTGCGTCCACTTCACCTACAACAAACCAAAACCCAGCATTCACCTCCAACCTACCCTGCAAAGAAACTGGAACAAAATCTCCACGGACCAAATCTCCGCATCGCTCCTTCAAAACACCCCAGCCCTCTCTTCTAACGCTAACGAAGCCGCCGCCAACCTCACCCTATGGTTATCCAACACCGCTGACACCTTGCACCACTGAAAAAACGTCAAAACAAACCTGGCAGCAAGAAGGCCTCATGGTTCAACGATGATCTCAAGAAGTCCAAGAAACTCTGCCGCTCCCTTGAAAAGGCCTTGAAAAAAGACCCAACCACCAGCACCAAGGACGCCTTCAAAAACGCCACCCGCACTCACCACCAACTAATCCGAAAAGCCAAGAAAACAGCATTCAAGGATCGACTTGACAACAACGCTCACAACAGCAAGGAACTTTTCAACATCGTCAAGGAATTTTCCAATCCCTCGGCCAACTCCAACGACATCACCCCCTCTCAAACCCTCTGCGACTCCCTAGCCTCATTTTTCCACAACAAGATTGCAGACATCCACAACAGCTTTGACAACCAACCCGGAAACCAACCCACCCTACCACTTGCTGATCATCTTCCCCCCGTGAACACCCTCAACGACTGGAACCCAATCTCCACTGAGGACACCATCCGCCTGATGAATTCCATCCACTCAGGATCCCCCACAGACCCTTGTCCTCACCACATCTTCAACAAAGCAGACTCCGTCATAGCACCGCACCTCCGAGACGTCATCAACTGCTCCCTCAACTCCGCCACCTTCCCGGAAGACTGGAAACACGCTGAACTCACCGCCCTTCTGAAAAAACCCACAGCGGACCCCACCGAACTCAAAAATTACCGCCCCATCTCGCTTCTTCCATTCCCGGCCAAAGTCATCGAGAAAGCTGTCAACAACCAGCTCGCCGCCTTCCTCGAAGCCAACAAATCCCTCGACCCCTCACAATCTGGCTTCCGAGCAAAACACAGCACTGAGACCGCCCTCATCGCAGCAACAGACGACATTCGAACTCTACTGGACAATGGAGACACAGTCGCCCTCATCCTCCTTGACCTCTCTGCAGCATTCGACACTGTCTGCCACAGCACCCTTCTACAACGCCTCAATAACATCGGAATCCAAGGAAAAGCACTTGACTGGATCACCTCATTCCTCACCGGAAGAACCCAGAGAGTCCGCCTTCCACCATTCAAGTCCGAGGCCTTTGAAGTCATCTGCGGCGTACCACAAGGATCCTCACTCAGTCCCACCCTCTTCAACGTATACATGAGCCCCCTCGCGGCCATCGCACGCCAACACAACCTCAACATCATCTCTTACGCGGATGACACTCAACTGATCCTTTCTCTCACCAATGACCCCAGCACCGCCAAAACTAACCTACACGAAGGAATGAAAGAAGTTGCCGAATGGATGAAACAAAGCCGTCTGAAACTGAACTCAGACAAAACAGAAGTCCTCATCTTAGGCACATCCCCCTCCGCATGGGACGACTCCTGGTGGCCGGAAGCCCTCGGAAAAGCACCTATCCCGACAGACCACGCACGGAACCTAGGCGTCATCCTGGACTCTTCACTCTCAATGAACAGACAAGTCAGCGCTGTATCCTCTTCCTGCTTCAACATTCTTCGCATGCTCAGAAAAACATTTCGCTGGATCCCCTCCGAAACAAGGAAAACAGTCACCCACGCTCTGGTCACGAGCCGTCTGGACTACGGAAACACCCTCTACGCAGGTACTACCGCAAAACTCCAGAAGAAACTCCAACGAATCCAAAACGCCTCAGCCAGACTCATACTAGACATCCCACGCAACGAACACATCTCTGGTCACCTTAAAGACCTCCACTGGCTACCCGTCAATAAGAGGATCACTTTCCGGCTGCTTACCCACGCACACAAATCACTCTACGACATCGGTCCAGAATGCCTCAACTCACGACTGTCCTTCTACACCCCCTCCCGCCAACTACGTTCTTCAAGCCAAGCCCTCGCCACTGTACCTCGCATCAACAAGACCACCATGGGAGGCAGATCCTTTTCATACCTGGCTGCTAAAACATGGAACTCACTCCCCGCTTACCTTCGCCTTACCCAGAACCACCTAGCATTCAGAAAGCAACTTAAAACGTGGATATTTGACAAGTAATCCTCCTCCCCTTCCTAAGCGCCTTGAAACCCTCTGGGTATGTAGTGCGCTATATAAATTCTATGACTTGACTTGACTTTAATGGAGCCTCTCAGCCGAGAGTTAAGCTGCAAAAACCGCCTGCTAGATAATAGGTTGGGATGGGGGTATAAGGGATAGAAGCGTACGACTAGTTCTTATTCATGGTGGGACCACTTCTAACTGTACAAATACCTGGGCAGTGTTGAACACTAGCTGGTAGGATGGTATATCTGAGAGAAAATATTACTCATATTGGGATAATGGGCCTCATTTGTCCTGAATAGTATTTGTTTGGAGTTTTATTTTATGGGGTCGGCTGTCCATTGTGTAATGTGTAGTAAGCCTGGGCGTAGTTCGCGTAGCCGCACTCCGCGGAGCTACGCGAAGATGCACTTGCACTCCGCGAACTACGCATAGCTCAGCGAGCATGCATAGTAGCTTGCTTGACCCGTTCGCGAGCCATTTTTCGTCTTCGGGAGCGCCGTGGAACTCTGGAACCTGCTCGACACCACATCTCCAGACGTCGCCTTCCTCACGGAAACATGGATGAATGCCTCCTCAGCGCCCGACATCGCCGTCGCCATCCCGGACGGATACAAGATCACCCGGAGAGACCGCGTTAACATCTTCACTTCCAGATACACACCGACCCCAAGACCACACTCAGAGGCACCCTCATCTACAGACCCCCAGGACCTCGCACACAATTCAGTGAAGACATTGCAGACTTCATCAGCCCGCACGCCCTCGCCTCCGCTGACTACATCCTCCTAGGGGACCTCAACTTCCACATGGAGAACAACAACGACAACACCACCACCACCCTGCTGGACAACCTCGCCAACCTCGGACTCATGCAACTGGTGAACACCCCCACCCACTACGCCGGACACACGCTTGACCCAGTCTTCTCCTCCAGCAAGTACATCTCCTTCAGCCACTCCACCGGACTCCACTGGACAGACCACAGCTGCGTCCACTTCAGCTTCAGAAAGACCACGACTCGCCACCACCCGCAACAGGTTCCCCGCAGGAACTGGAACAAGATCACCACCGACCAGCTCACCACTTCACTGAGCCAGAACCCTCCCGCCAGCTCAACGGACCCCAACCAAGCAGCCAACAACCTCACACAGTGGATCACCAATTGCGCTCGCCCAACCAGCCTCGACCACTCGCAGTCCGGCTTCCGCGCCAACCACAGCACCGAGACCGCCCTCATCGCAGCCACTGACGACATCCGAGCCCTGCTCGACAGCTGGGAAACAGAGACCCTCATCCTCCTGGACCTCTCCGCAGCATTCGATACGGTCTGCCACCGCACCCTAGTGCAGCGCCTCAGCAACATCGGAATCCAAGAGAAGGCACTGGAGTGGATCATCTCGTTCCTCACCGGAAGAACCCAGAGAGTCCGCCTCCCCCCGTACAGATCCAAGGCCACCGAAGTCATATGCGGCGTACCACAAGGATCATCACTCAGCCCCACCCTCTTCAACGTCTACATGAGCCCCCTCGCAGCCATCGTACGCCAACACAACCTCAACATCATCTCCTACGCCGACGACACCCAGCTGATCCTCTCCCTCACCAACGACCCAGGAACCGCCAGAACCAACCTACACGAAGGGATGAAAGACGTAGTCGAGTGGATGAGGAACAGCCGCCTGAAACTGAACTCAGACAAGACGGAAGTCCTCATCCTTGGATCATCACCCTCCGCTTGGACGACTCCTGGTGGCCCCCTGCCCTGGGCAGCGCACCCAAACCAACGGACCACGCACGCAACCTGGGCTTCATCCTGGACTCCTCCCTCTCGATGACCAGACAAGTCAACGCCGTCTCATCATCATGCTTCAACATCCTACGCATGCTCCGAAAGATCTTCCGATGGCTCGCCACCGAAACCAGGAAGACGGTCACACAGGCACTCGTCACCAGCCGACTGGACTACGGAAACACCCTCTATACCGGAACCACAGCCAAACTCCAGGAAAGACTCTAACACATTCAAAACGCCTCTGCACGACTCATCTTGGACATCCCCCGACACAGCCACATCTCCGGACACCTGAGAGACCTTCACTGGCTCCCCGTCAGCAAGAGAATCACGTTCCAACTCCTCACCCACGCACACAAGGCCCTCCACGACCTGGGCCCCAGGTACCTCAACAACCGCCTGACCTTCTACACTCCCACTCGCCAGCTACGATTGACCAGCCACGCCCTCGCCGCCGTGCCACGCATCCGAAGATCCACCATGGGAGGAAGATCCTTCTCCTACCTGGCAGCCAAGACTTGGAACTCCCTCGCCATCCACCTCCGCCTGACCCAAGACCACCTCTGCTTCAGGAAGCAACTCAAGACATGGCTGTTCGAGCAGTAGCGGACCCCCCGCCCCCAAGCGCCTTGAGACCCTCTGGGTGAGTAGCGCGCTATACAAATATCCTGATTGATTGATTGCCTGCATGCTCGGGATGTGTAGCGCGCGAAGTTACCCATGAGGTTTGTCCCGCCCGCTCGCGTCCCCTTATTTCCGGTCACTACTAACGTGTTCGCGAGTTATTCTGTGCCAGATTGCAGTTTCTGCGTGTTCGGCAACTCGATCTTACCGACAAGCATCCTCGCGCACGCGAAAATGCTATTGAGCGCGCGAGAACTACGCTACGCAGCAGTTTGCGGAGTATTCGACAACTTCGCGTTCTCCGCGGAGCGTGGACTTGCCGAAACTCCGCAAACTCCGCGAACGGAGCGTAGTTCTTCGCCCAGGGTTAATGTGTAGTAGTGTATTAAAAAGAAATGGCCTTTATTATTAGCGGCTCATTTGATCCTCTGAAACTTCAGAATTCATGGTGGATCTCACAATTATATTGTTGCCTGAAATCCACCTGTAATTGTTACAAGAGGAATATGTCTAAGACAATAAATATGTGGTTTAAAATAAAATGTTTAAGAATCTCATTAAACCCTTTAGATCCAGACTGTACATATACATCTAAGTTGTTATTATATCTGGACAAAATTGCCAGTCTGTCTTTTGGACCCTCATTTAAAGATCTTTACAAAAAGTGGAATAAATCTTCGCAGATATTAAGTCCTTTAGGGCTCTTACTATCTAACTCGATTATGTATCTAGTTTCGAGTTGGCGAAGCAGTTTCTCCCTATCACCTCCTCTTTTGTTGCCAGGAACATGATCAATTACATAATAAGTGAGCACATTCAGATTGCTCTCATGTTCAGCTTTGACATGGCGAGCAACCGGGTACGAAGGGTCCGAATTAACGGTCGCTCTCAGGTGTTGGAGGATTCTGGTTTGCACCGGTTTTATCGTGCTGCCAACATATCTCAGCCCGCACTCACAATTCAGAATATGCACTGCATATTCTGTCTTGCAGTTGAAGTTACCTTTTATTTTTATGGGCCGATCAGAGTATGCATTGGTATACGTAGAAGTATTTACTCCAAATGTGCATGCTCTGCATGTATGGCATTTAAAGAATCCATTTCTAGAAGGGAGCCAATTCTTATTCCAGGTCTCAGGACTAGTTTTCACTAGTTCGGATTTCATAGAATATGCCTTCCGAAATGTGAATTTAGGTTTTTGATTATAGATCTCTCTCAGGATGCCATCCGTCATCACTATGGGCCACTCTTTGCTCATTATTTTCCTGATTGTATTAGATTGCCTGCTGTATGTTGTAATAAATCTGCATGTTTTGTTCAGATTTTCTGTGTTGGGGGCCTCTATTTGTGAAACTTGTTCTACATGTTGTTGCAATAGATTCTCCCTAGGGATCAGCGAGACCTTATGGAGGGCATTAAGTAGTGATCTCTCTTTGTAGCCTCTTTCTAAAGGCTTGGACTTCATCTGGGAGAGTGCATTGTCACACATAGTGTCTGTGCTGCATGATCTTTTTACTCTCAGAAATTCACCATACGGTAAGCTTGCTATTGTATGTTTAGGGTCAAAACTATTTGCATGGAGCAGGGTATTACCTGCAGATGGTTTTTGAAATATGCAAGTTTCTACCTTCCCATCTTGAATGATGATTTCTATGTCCAAAAAGCTAATTTTAGAGGTGTTGATGTGATGTGTAAATTCCAGGTTGCACTGATTTACATTAATCTTATCAACAAAGAGAAGTGCTTCCTCCTCTGTTCCGTTCCATACTATGAAGATATCGTCAATGAATCTCCACATGCGCACTACATGTTGGTCAAAGAGAGTTTTGTGTTCCCTCTTGAGGACATGCTCCTCCCACCAGCCCACGTGTAAACACGCGTAGCTGGGGGAGAAGCATGCCCCCATCGCTACACCCTGTTTCTGTCTGAAGATTTTACCATCATACAAAAATCGATTGTTGAACAGGCACCAATTAATCATTGTAAGAAGCATTTTGTTGTGTCCATAGAGTTCTATATTACGTTGACTTAAAAAGTATTCCACTGCTGCCAATCCTTCATTGTGCCGTATGCAGGTGTAAAGTGCTTTGATATCAAGAGTCATCAACAAATAGTTATCAGACCAATCAAGTTCATTCAGTTTTACCAGGAAATCTCTAGAGTCCTGTATAAAGGAGGGTACGTTTTTTACAAAATCCTGCAGGAAAAAATCCACATATTTCGACGTATTTTCAAACGTGCTGTTCTGTGCTGAAATTATCGGTCTACCATGTAGTGGGTCCAATCCTTTGTGGACCTTTGGGATCAAGTAGAAAGTGGGCAGTTTAGGATGTTTGTTGAGACGAAATGTATTCTCTTCTTTGGTAATTAAGCCCTCTCTTGTCCAATTGTTCACATCTTTCTTGAACAGTTCATTTGCTTTGAGGACCTCTGTGCCATTTGACAACTCATAGCAATTTTCATCCTCTAAATGTCTGCTTGCTTCAGCTCTATATAGGATTTTGTCCCACAGGACAATGTTGACCCTTTGTCCGCTCTGTTGATTACCGCTAAATCGTTTCTTTTCAATGTAGTCATTAGTTGGAAGTATTGTCTATTAAAATCCAGTTTCTTAGATTTATGAGAGCTTGTTCTTTTGTAGAGGCTTTTTAGTTCATCTACTACTCTGTCGTGGAATACATCCACCGCATCCCTCGGCATAACAGGAACAAATGTTGATAGTGCCTTGAATGGGCTTTGATTTCCTTTGTCACCCATGATGTTCTCCTCTTGCAACACTTCCTGCGTATATAGGGGCCGATTATGATTGCGGTTTTTCCGCATCCTCGGGGCCGGCGGAAGCCACCGCCGGCCCCGAGGATGCGGAAAAACCGCAGCAGACTGACCAAGGACCCACCGCCACATTAGGATGGCTGGTGGGTCCTGGTTTCCGTCCGCAGCTTTTCCGCCGCGGTCGGCTTACAACCGCGGCGGAAAAGCTCTGATATGGTGACGGTGTCTCTCAGACACCGTCCGCCATATCAGGATGGGCTTTTAAAAGTGCTTTTCCGTGGCGGGTTTTCCGCCGTGGAAAAGCATACGGATCTTCACCTAGGGGGCCTGTTGCGGTCCCCCTAGGTGAAGGGGGTGTGGGGGGTGCACATGGGAGGTACCTATGGTACCCCCCTGCATTTGCATGCAGAAAGCGGCAGGCACCGCGCGGTGCCTGCCTCTTTCTGCATGCAAATGCAGTGCGTGCATTTTTAACATTGCCGCGGGTGCAGCTTGAAGCTGCACCCGCCGCAATGTTAAAAATAGAGGATGTGACCGCCAGGGTGGCGGTCACATCCTAATCGCACAGGAGGGGACTCCGCAGCCCATGCGGACGTCCCCTCCTCCTCAATGATCGCGGACGGTCGCAAGTCCGTCCGCGATCATAATCGGCCCCTTAGTACCATTTCTGGTTCTTCTGATCTTCGTAGAGTGTGTAATGTTTTTAAAAGAGGAATTTCTCGCACCGTTAAACCTGATTTTTCCTGGGTTACATTTCCTGTTTTCCCTTGGATGTCTTTTACAGGGATTTTTATATATATATATATATATATATACAGCACGTGACTCCTCTGGATCTCTCGGTGTTTCAGCAACCACGCAGCACACCAGCAAACAGGAAGGAGACGGACCACATCACATCAGCAGAGTTGTTTTTTATTGAACAACAGAAAGCAGCTACGCGTTTCTGGCAAGATGTGCCCTTGTTCACGCTGCAACTAGTACATCGAACTCAATGTTTTTTTATATGCTAATTACACATAGTGACCATCCCCTCACAGTGACATAGTGAGTCATGTGACTTCATAGAAATAAACAACATACTTCCACAGTAAAATAACAGTGTATCTAATGGAACATTACCAAAAGGACGGAAAAACATCACCGGTTAATTCCAGATATTGTTATACATGAATCATAAAACATAAATTCTCACCGGTTAAATCCACCTATGACACTCATGTATCTCATACAGCCTATCCAGTGTATAATAGAAATAAAATCCCTTACTTAAAGAGCAGATAAACATCTACTTCACAATAAACCATAACAGGGAAATTCTAATATCTACAATTCAGGCTTGTGGGTATATCCGTCTATGTACCAGCGGTCGTATGATAAAGTGCTAAGTGAGTAAAGTGCAACATTTGTAAAAAGAGCATGAGAAAAGAAAGCTAAACCAGCTAAAGTGCAATACCAGTCATTATATCTAGTACGATAAGCAAAAATATATTCACAGATGGATAGATGGTGGGTTATTGATTACCCTATCATTTCATGTGTATATTTCACGTACTTTAATAATAATAAATAGTATAAATAGTTAAAAAGGAAGGAACCTAGAACAATAAACTATGCCTGGGTTTATGATAATCACATGTCGATGTATAATCACCTTTCAATTTCATAGGCCTATATATACACAATTCTAAATTTCATATTTACAACCCACATTGATTTACATATGCTTATTTACAAAGTTCACCTCCATTGTCCCATTAACTAATCATATATGTACAAGAGTAGAAAAATAGGAAAATAGAAAAATAGAAAAACAGTAGCAAAACAGTATCAAAACCGTATCAACGTTTCTGAAAAAGGGGAAAAGTAGAAAATTACAAAAGTACAAAAGTACAAAACTCTTCATATATATACATATGTATAAATGTATATACAATGGATCCATATATACACATAAATACATACATACATAAATTAATACAATTCATCAAGGATTCTAATCATTCCAAATTTACAGACCAGTAGAAAAGGTTATGTAACCAAATATACAATTTAGGTGACCAAAATGAGCAGACCCAAACTCAACCTCAAAATAGGGAACCTAACTAAGAGGGAGAAAGACAGTGGGGATGGGTCTGTGTCTATCAACAGAAAATATACAGGGAAAGGAGATTGATATGGTTATAAGAAGTGGTGTAACTCATCTATGTTATTCAAACCATTGGGCCAGCGTGTGTCGAGCTCCAATATCATCCTAGTTTCTAGCTGTCTTAACCGTGACTCCCTATCTCCTCCTCTCGTCATAGGTAGCACAGACCCTATATATATATATATATATATATATATATATATATATATATATATATATATATATATATATATATATATATATATATATATATTTTAAGGGATGCTAATAGCCACATACCTTAGGCAAAGAATAAGGGAGGCTAATAGCCACATACCTTAGGCAAAGAGGTGACAAGTGCAGCCTGTCCAACAGCTATATCTGCCTGCCTCCAACCTGAGGTAGTAATGCTTCGTGAACGCGTGTGCCTTCGCCCATGCTGCTGCCCTGCATATGTCAGGTAGAGATGCTCCTGCAAACAGTGCTGATGAAGTTGCCACATTCCTCGTCAAATGAGCCTGCACCGTTGCAGGCAACGGATGGCCAGCCTTTTCATGGCAGAAGACAATCGTTGAAGTGACCCATCAAGAAATGCTGGCCCTAGTCAAGGCCTGTCCTTTTCTAGGTGCAGAGATGGATATGTGCAATTAAGAGGATTTACGGAAAATCCTTTTTCTATGCAGATAAAATTTCAAGCAGTGTTAATGCCCAATGAATGGAGAACTCTCTACGCTGCCAAAGACGGATTAGGAAAGAACGTAGGTAGGATTATAGGTTCATTGCGGAAGTAAGAGGAAGGCACTTTTGGTATGAAAGAAGGATTAGTACGCAGTATAATCCTGTCTGGCAGGAACTGGAGATATGGTTTGTTTATAGTGAAAGCCTTGATGTTGCTAATACATCTTGCTGGGGTAATGGCCGAGAAAAAAGCCACCTTCCCAGAGAGAAACTTTAACTCACATGTGTGCACTGGTTCGAATGGAGTGACAGAACTGTATTCAGCTGCAACAGTACTGGAGGAGGTGTAACAGTTGGATAGACCCTAAAGAGACCTTTCCTAAATTATTTGATGAGTCTATTGGACCACAAGGAAGATTGATCCGAGTGTCTTCTTTATCTGGATATTAAAGCAAGTTGAACTTTTATGGGAGAGTGCAACAGCCCTGCTTTGGCTAGGTGCAAGAGATAAGGCAACACTTGCTCCAGTGAAGATGAAAATGGATGCAATGAAGGGTAACACACCATGCACAAAATCTCTTCCATTTTGCAGTGTCCCATTTGAGTGTGTAAGGAGTTTGAGAGTTCTGCAGTATTACGTTGCAATCTTCAGGTAGGCTCAAATTTCCAAATTCAGCGTGGCGAGGAGCCAATCCAACAAATGAAGAGAGGTAATTTGCGTATGAACTACTTGTCCCTGGTTCATGTAGAGAAGATCCTCCTTTGGGGGAAAGAGAATTAGAGCACACTCTGATAGGTGGTGCAGCTCGGTGTACCAGTATTGTGTTGCTCAACTGGAATCAGCCGACACGGCTCCTGCTTCATTTTCTGAAGTACTCGAGAGATGAAATGGAGGGAAGGTGTACACGAACATCTCCGCCAAAGAAAACAGAAAGGCATCTCCCCACGACTCTGGCTGAGGATTCCTGCTTTGAAGAAGGTGCACTTTTTGTTGAGGTATGTAGCGAATAGATCTAATGTTGGATAACACCAGGACTGGAACACTACCTGGAGCTGCTGGTCATTCAATTTCCATTTGTGGCATTGGTTGGATACCCTACTGAGAGAGTCATCCTATTGTGGACATGTAGGAGAGTAGGGTCTGCATTCCTATGGTCACCCCAGATTTTTGCTTTTTGCTTCACTGGTTTACGACTTTCCCTGGCTGTGGGCCTGCTAATCAGACCCAGAGCCTAGCTGTTCTCTCTCTAAATTGACATCCATGTACCTTAGGTGCATCTACCAATTGGTATTGGGTCACTCTTGTAAGCCCTTGTACAGTGTACCATAGGTACCCAGGGCATAAGTGAACCCAAGGCCGACCATGGGCTGCAGCATGTACTATGCCACCCCTGGCTGGCCATCCAAATCTGACACAACTGGCTGATCAATCAGCTGGGGCAAGGTGGTAGATATAGTATACCTATATCTAAACCTAAAATGGACACATATACTCCTATAAGTCACTCCTATGGCAGGCCTTAACAATCCTGGAGGCAGAGTGCTTGGAATTATGTGAGATAGTGCTCTGGCATGAGCTGAGCCTGTCTACAGCTTTCGGAACCAAGTCCTTTAGCTGTTTCCATGATAACGCTATACCATATACTCTTAAGTGCATTATAACCTCGCGGTTATTGCTAACTTTGGCATAGCATTATCAAAACATGTCGAGTAAGGTGTCATACGAATTGGAATACTACCCCCTCGCCAATTCTGGTGATGGGGGTAGCATTCCACCCTTCTAGAGGGACACGACATGTACCTAACTGTGAACCCCGGTTAAAGTTAACTCGAGCCTCAGCATCACAAAATGGATGCTGCCACCACAGACACAAGTCTGACCTCCTGCTGCTGGGAGTCCTTCCAGCGAGGGAGGCTTGGAAAAAGGGTTTCCTGTCTTGGGAGGTGCTAGCACCACCCCAGACAGGATTTTGTGTATTGGGTAGGGCCGGGCTGAAAGGAATGAGACATGCCTGGGGCACACAAGGTGCCCTGTGCATACACCGGTTCAAACCAGTTGCTGGGGCACTCCAGCCCCAGCTCTGGCGCGACACCGGACAAAGGATAGGGGGTGTAACCACCCCCCTTCCTGGTCCCATCCACAGGAGGGAGCTAGTGATAGTACAGCCCCCTTTAGCAGGATAAAGGTAGGAGCTGGTCCCATTCCAAATCAGATTAATCCTGAACTGAAATTCTGCAAGAAGAAACTCTGGACTTCGACTTTCTGCTAAGAAGACTGAAGAAATCTCCCTTGTGGGCAAGGAGTGTCCACCCTGCACAAGCAAGCATCATCAGCGTCCAGCGGCTTCACTTTGTCGTCTTCCCTCGAGGATCCAGACTTCAGAGCCCGACGAGACCCTGGATTCCCAGACCTCTCCGACCTCTACCTACATCTGCAGCACAGCTGGGATCCGTGGGTGCGACGAGACACATGGGACCAGCTATCTTGAAGAAACTGCACTTCGCTTCCAGCACGACTTCTGAGGTAACCTCGACGAAGTGCTGTAGGGATTGAGAAGCCCCAGCCCCGAGCAGCTCCTGCACCGAAGACCAGCCCTCCAGCATCCACGAGATCTGCGTGGGGCCCTTCTGCCTGTTTGCTGCTCGACGCGTTGTCTGGTCACTTGCCGGCTGGCTAGTGGCCTCCTAGACGACGATCCATGACATCAACACCGCGGGTCTGGTTGCTCCAGACTGGCCCTTGCTTCCTTCCAAAAGAGAGGCATCCCGAACCCTCCTGGTCCGCACCAGACGTTTTTCCACTCACCGCCCGGGTTGCCTTTGCCAAGGCCTGTTGACTCCAAATCCAGATCCGACACCGCCGACAGCGAGAGCCTGCGTGGGACAGCTCGTGCCTCCATCCTGGTCGTCGAAGAGACCACCTGGTCCACGTGGCTGCAGAGTCCATAGACGTTGTTACGCATCTCGCGTGTGAGTTTACACTCTGCACACGCGTTCCGTGGGCCTCCTATTACTTACCTAAAGTTAGGGTAGTGTGGTCCCAGCGATCCTACAGCCTCTGTACAGCTCCATTCCTTTAATCGACTTCCTTATACCATTTACTTAGTATATGGTTTGTTGCGCCCCTAGGGCAGCATTGTAACTTGTGCAACTTAACGTATTTTTCTTAAGAGTCTTGTCATGTGCTTAGCCCTCTAATCTCATAAAGAGTTCAGAGGTGTTTGTTAGTTAATAAATATCTTGATTATTTTCATAACTACCTGTGTGGTGTCCTTTCATTTGGTATTCAATGGGTTATATGTGGTAAAACAGCTGGCTTCACATGCCAAAAGAGTTTAGCCTAAGACTGCTTTGTCCATGCTGCCACTAGGATAGCTGGTCTATAAGGTTGACTTACAACCAATCACCATAAGGGTTGTTTGGACTGATACAAGGTGATCACTAGAACTAGTGAGCATCATATATCAGGCCAACTTCTCACAGGACACACAGCACGTGTTCCACCCGCAATGAGATGTGGTTGGCAAGAAGCCACGCCAAAATCTGTTGAGCTTGGCGGGAAAGAACTCCAGATCTTGTGCCACCTTCCTTTCAAAGGTAGAATATGGTGGTAGTACAGTCCGTCCGAACAGAGAACTGAACAGTCCTATATTCGAAGTAAGAAGGCTTTCAGGCCTAGGAATACTGCACTGAGCTCTGGAAGGTTTATGTGGCATTTTGATTCCTGCTGGGACCATTTGCTGTGAACATGCAAGTTCTGGAGGTGAGCACCCCCATCCCTACATCGATGCATCTGAGGTCTTTACCAACTGTTGCACAGTGTGAATGAAGATGAGGCCCTTTGTAAGATTTTCTTTGATCCTCCTCCAAGACATTGGAGTTCTCATAAGAGCCGAAATGTGAATCATGTCATTGAGCGACCCTTGAGATTAAATCCATTGAGTATGCAGCTGCTCCTGTAGCGGCCGCATGCGTAGACACCAATTGGGGATCAACGGGATGCACTAGGACATCACCTCCAGCACGGACTTGAATATTCTCACAGAAACAGATTTTGTTTATGAGAAAAGCTGTGTTAATTCTTGAATGCATGATATTCTTTCTTGAGTGGGAAAGGCTTTACTGAGATCCGTTTCGAGTCAGGCCCCCAGAAAAATCTGAGATTTGGAAGGAATGAGGGACGATTTTTCCAAATTGAGACGAAGCCCTAGAGACTGGAAGAGATTCTGGCAGGCTTGAGGGGACACTTTGGCCACCTGGAATGTAGGAGCCCATATTACCAGTCGTCCAAGTAGGGAATCACCTGGTGTCCTGAACGTCTTAGAAAGGCTGCTATTGGGCCATGCATTTGGTGAAAACCCTGGGAGACGATTTTAAATCAGAAGGGAGCACCTTGAACTGATAATGATGCCCTGCCACTTCCAGCCTAAGAAATTTCTGATGCTTGGCGTGAATGGGAATGTGAAAATAAGCATCGAGGAGATCGAGAGAAGACAGATAATCTCCTTTTTCCATGAGAAGAAGGATCTCCTGTAGAGAGAGCATCCTGAAGGATTGTATTGATGAACTTGTTCAGCAACCGGAGGTCCATGACCTGACTCCATTTCCCTGTTTTCTTCTTGATGAGGAAGAAGTGAGACTAGAATCTCTAATTGCGTTGTTAGAAGGGTACCTCTTCTATGGCGTTTTTGGAAAGGAGTGATTTTATATCCTTCTTGAGATCTGAAAGACGACAAAGCGGAACTTTCCGCGGTGGGGCATTTGGAGGGTGCTGAACGAATTCCAGGGGGTGACCGAGCTGGAAGATGTCTAACACCCATTTGTCCGATGAGATGGACTTCCATTTTTGCAAGAATTTCGAGAAATTGAGTACGGATTGCTGTGGGACTGTAATGGCAGGGGCCTGGTGATACCCATTGTCTCCTGTTAGGAGTCCTGGTACCTTCCCGCAGATTGCTGCCTCTTATGTCTGGAGGTCTTGTGTAGGACTGTGCAGTATTAGATCGAAAGGATTGATTGTATAGTTGGTAGGTATTCTGTGAGTAAGTCTGGAACCGCTGTTGGAATTGTGGTCGAGATGTATATTGCCCCCAAACTCTACCTCGAAAGGACTGGAAGTGTCATTGCTGAAAAGTGGCTGGTAGTTTTCCAGTGTCCGTGTCTGCTTTTATGGACTGTAGTTCCTCCTCAATGTGCTTGCCGAACAAGCACTCCCCATCAAAGGGCATATCAAGTACTTTGGCCTGTACCTCAGGACGAAAGGTGGTCACTCTCAGCCAACCCTGACAATGAAGCACCGCTGCTCCTGCCATCTGGCAAAAGGCGGTAGATGACAAGTCCATGGTAATCTCAATGAGCTCTGAAGATGCTCTTTCACCTTGAGACAGAATGTCCTCCACCTCCTTTTTTTTTATCCTCCAACAATGAGGAAATATCCAACCACATCTGCCGATCATATTGTCCTAAGATAGCCATGGCATTATAGGCCGAGATAGAGGTGGCCTCCAGAGAAGGAAACTGTTTCCCTAGGTTGTCGAGCCAGAGACTTTCCTTATCCGGGGGAGCGGAGCACGGGGACAATGGATTTTTGGCCCTTCGATGTGCTGCCTGCATAATAACAGAGTCCGGTCTAAGATGACCAATAAGGCATGTGGGCGAGTTGTCAGTGGCCTTGTACTTTTTGTAAAGCATTAGAATCACCGCTGGAATAGAAGCCGGTGTTTTCATTAGCTTGAGGCCCTCCTGCCACAGAAAATCCACTATGGGGATAGCCCTGATAAAACTCTGAGTGCCTGGTTTGAAAACGTACAAAAAACATTCAGTCAGCTTACCGGCACGGGCAGATTGAAGCTCTTTGAGGCACACTCCAACAGATTGTGAAAGCCACCAATGTCTGCAGGTGGAGAATCCGCAGGAGGGTGGGTAGGAGATGGTGGCATGGGAGCTATATAGTCATCCCATTGATCTACATCCTGGGTTTCCTTTGTGATGATAATCAAAGGAGGTCGCCAATACAGCCATCAGCGGCACCATCGGTGCGCTGTGTAGACCTTTGTCTGAGGAGCCGTCATCAGAGTCATCAACGGGGTGATGGCCGACTGTGATATCCCCATCAACAGTGAAGTTCTCGTCAACGATACTGTCGTCAACATTAGTTGCAGACCCCACGACGGTTACACCGTCGACGTTTTACCATCATCATCGTAGCCATTGTCGATGGGATGGTTCACTGTGTAGAGACAACAGCTTTTCCTGTGGTAGTGAGAGTCTTCGACCACGAAGCCGTCGACTGTAGAGATGACTGGTATCTGACAGGAATCAGGGAAGCAGAAGCTGGTGCAGAGGACTATTTTGAGGCCACCTCCTTCGGTTTTTTGTGATGTTTTACCTCAGATTTGTCTTGATCCTGGGACTTGGACCCTTTTGAGTCCCCATGATGAGAAGATGAGCTGTCTTCCTTTCTTTTCCTAGAAGAATAATTGGCTTTTCCCTCAGGTTCATATTCTGAGTCAGAAGTAGCCTTCTCCTTTTGGAGCCAGAGGAGTAGCCTAAATTCTCTGTCTTTTAGAGTTTTGGTGGAGAACGTGCGGCAATAGTTGCATTCCCTGGGTTTGTGGTCAGGGTAGAGGCAATAAAGACACTGTTTGTGGGGTTTTTCAGAAAACGATGATCAACCACTGGTGGAAACTCCACTAGTATACCAAACGCACTACTATTGTTTAAAGTATAACAAGAATAAAAACTTAGTCTATTATTGTTTGAACACCAAGTAATCACTCAAAGAAATCTCTTTGCAAAAGATGAACATGTATTTTTCGAATCAATATATTTTCATTACATTTTCAATAATACCATCAAAAACGAATTCATACATAATTTGAGTAAATCATTATCATATAACTGTTATGAAAGCATTGTCACACGATTGTCATACTAGAATAATTACAGCAAAAGAATTGACATTCATGAAATTATAGAACAAAATTGAGAAAAAGGCCCAATGCATTTCGGGGAGTTCCCTTCTTCAGGGGAATTTTCAACTCAAGATGTAAAATTCGGAACTGACATATTGTGGACAAAAGAAACTTGGACGTGCAACTCAGTAAGGATGAGCAGCAACTGCTCAAAATGACAACTGTGCGATTTCTCACAGTGTGACACCGTCTGGTCTGTGAATGAAACTCAACGAGATGCAGAAAACGTATCCATTTGTATCTTCAAAATTCAAATGTGTTAAACAACAGTGTGCAAACTCCTTTTATGAACTCCTTTTATGAACACTGCCTATAGGAGATTTTCAAAAATACTTCATGTGATACTCGTCGACTCAATCACAGCTGCAAAAGACCGCGTGGCCCCGTCTTCAAAAAGCCGCGTAGCCGCATAGACGGGGCCACGCAGTCTTTTGCAGCTGTGATTGAGTCGACGAGTATCACATGAAGTATTTTTGAAAATCTCCTATAGGCAGTGTTCATAAAAGGAGTTTGCACACTGTTGTTGAACACATTTGAATTTTGAATGCATTGGGCCTTTTTCTCAATTTTGTTCTATAATTTCATGAATGTCAATTCTTTTGCTGTAATTATTCTAGTATGACAATCGTGTGACAATGCTTTCATAACAGTTATATGATATTGATTTACTCAAATTATGTATGAATTCGTTTTTGATGGTATTATTGAAAATGTAATGAAAATATATTGATTCGAAAAATACATGTTCATCTTTTGCAAAGAGATTTCTTTGAGTGATTACTTGGTGTTCAAACAATAATAGACTAAGTTTTTATTCTTGTTATACTTTAAACAATAGTAGTGCGTTTGGTATACTAGTGGAGTTTCCAGCAGTGGCTGATCATTGATTTGGGCTGGCTGCCTTCCAACCAAACAGCACACAAACACAGTCTAACTTTTTCTACTATACTGAGTACTTGACATAGAAAAGGGTGTGCGCAGGCAAATAACTCTTTTGTTCTTCAGAAAACAACATGCACTTCCTTATCTGGGGCAATGTGGGAGATTGCCAGAGGTGGATGGGTAGGATGTTCCAGGCTTTGACGGCGAGCTAGGAGAAGGACTTTCATCCTGTTCTAGTCTTATTGATACAGGGGATGGTGGCTAGAGAGAGCTGGGCTGATCGGAGGTGTATTTTGGGTGTATGGAAGAAGAGGTGACTGTTCAGGTATGCGGGTCCGGTGATGTGAAGGGCCTTGTATGCATTAATGAGGAGTTTGAAGGTTATTCTTCTTTCGACGGGAAGCCAGTGGAGATCGCGGAGGTGTTGGGTGATGTGACTGTGACGGGGGATGCCAAGTCTGGCAGCTGTGTTCTGGACAGTCTAGAGTTTGCAAAGGAGTTTCTTGTTGATTCCGGTTTAGAGAGTGTTGCCATAGTCTAGTCTGCTGGTGATGAGTGTGTGTGGGACAGTTTTTCTGGATTTGTTGGGATCCGTCTGAAAGTCTTTCAGAGCATGCAGAAGGTGTTGAAGTAGGTCGAGGATACATCGTTGAGCTGAAGGTTCATTGTAAGCGATGAAGCTAGTATGATGCCGAGGTTTCGAGCGTGGTCCGTCGGGGTGGGGGGAATTCGGGGGGGGAGGGCCACCAGGAGTCGTTCCCTGCGGAGGGGGTGAAACCAAGGATGAGGACTTCTGTCATTTATGAGCTGTGTTTCAGGCAGCTGTTCTTCATGCAGGTGGCAACGGTTTTCATCCCTTCTTGAAAGTTGTGTTTGGTTTGTTGGTGAGGGAGAGGATCAGCTGGGTGACGTCAGCGTAAAAGACGATATTGGGCCCGTGGTTCCTGACTATGGTTGCGAGGTGGGACATATAGACGTTTAAGAGGGTGGGGCTGAGGGAGGAGCCCATGGGCACTCTGCAGTTGATCTCTGTCGGTTCGAGAGGTAGGGAAAGGATCTGTAGGGAACGTTGCTCTGAGATCTCTGCTGTGATTGGCTGAACTTTGGATGTTATAAAATGAGGTTCAAAGGTTGCTAAATTGTGGATTTCTTTTTTATGGATGTCTATGATAATGTCTTTAATAATGCTATTTGTACTTTTGTAGTGGGAGTCCCACCATGGCGATGGGGAAGATTCAAGCATGTGAATCTATAAAAGATACAATACTGGAGTTTCCTGATTGCATCCTGTCAGGTCATTTTTATTGTTTGAGGCTTAACAGCTTTTTTGCATGCAATCATTTTATTACACAAACACTGCTTTCAACTAATTATTTCTGTCTTGGCTAAAAGACGCCTAATTTGGTCAATTACTTTGTGGGACAGAGCACAACACTGTTTTGCATCCCTGAGACTGAGATAACAGTACCACTGATGCGTTTGTGATTCCTTGCTGTACTGGATGCACCTAGGCGGCCATCTTGGACAGGGAAGGTCAGAACTAGCTGGTTCTGAGGTCAATGAAAGGTGGGAGCATGCAGTAAAGACATTGCACTGCATCACAGGGTTGATGTCTGTGGCGCCAATGTCTTTTTGAGTCTTGAAGCCCAATGCTAAATTCAAATTTCTGAGCATGGAACTCCAGTACTGCTGGGTTTCTGTAGCCTTTCGTCACACAGGAAAAACATAGCAAACTATTCTACTGCTAAAAATGAGGGATGAGGGATGATGCTCTCAGGTGTTTAAAATCTACAAAAACTTCAAGCATGTGGGAGTAAGGGTGCTGGTCCCTGTAGCCCATGCCGCTGACAGACAATGAGGCAGACATGAGGTGTACGCAGTTTGGGCACAGAGCATTCCGCTCTGGGTTCCTTACCTTTCCGAGCATGGATATGTATTTCAAATGGCGTTCCTCGAAGAGCGTGGGGTCTTCATAGCCCACAAGGCTCGTGGAGGGCCACAGACTTTCTTTTGCTTGTTGATCCCTTGCAGGCAGGTCTGCCAGAAGCTCATAATCTGAAACAAAATGAAAGGTTTGGGTGTCAAGCAAAGGTGAGGTTACTAGTGAGTTAAACTGATAGAGCACAGTATTGGGGCTACAGAGTGCGATAGAGAGCCCCCGGACTCACGTCAATGCAAGTTACATAGGCACTGGGAAGCGTCAGCGTCATACAGAACCTGCACTGGGCATAATATGAGTGATTTGTACCTAGCTCTGGAAACAAGAGATGTATTAAAGACATCAAGAACTAGAAGCAATAGGTGTGAGAGGGACCCCGAACAAGTGTTCCAGTGTATGTGATATGGAGCCTGACACTGGATACAAGAGGTGTGATATGGTTTCTGGAACTGCAAATAATAGGTGTAAGACAGACTCTAGACCTGTAAACAATACATGTAATATTGACAGCAGAACTTTAAAAACATATAATATGGACTTTAGAACTGGACACAATAGATGTATTCTGTGATCTAGAAATGGATACAAAATATGTAGTATGGACTCTAGAACTAGAAACTACTGATGTAAAATGGGCTTTGGTAGTCTATAAAAAGGTATAATATGGATTCTGAAACTCCATGCAAGCAGTGTAATATTGACTATGGCACTGGATACGATATTCGTAACATTGACTTTGACACTTGATACAAGGGTATATTATTAACTCTGGCATTCTACACACGTGTTGTAATGTGGACTCTGGAACAGGATAATATAATTATGGGCTCCAGAACTGGCCACAAAATGTGTGATATGGACTCTAGAACTTCAAACTACTGATGTATATGGACTTTGGCAGCCTAAATAAAAGATGCAATATGGACTGAGAACTGGAAATAAGCAGTGCAATATGGATTGTGGCTGTAGGAAGTAGGATCTTTCTGGCTTAGATAACCTCACTTTGTGCCTGGTGTCAGTGTGTTTTAACTGTAGTTCACTGGGATCCTGCTAATCAGGACCCCAGTTGCAGTGCTCTCGACCCTAAATTTTCTTGTAAGTACTTTGTACATCCCACAATTGATATACTGGGGTACATTTACCAGTCCCTAGCATCTGGTACTGAGGTACCCAGGGCATTGGTGCAGCAGGGGTCTCCTATGGTCCGCAGCATGTATTATTGCCCCCCATAATGGCCCATGCAAACTGTGTCTGCAGAGCTGCCATTGCGGTCTGTCTGAAATAGTGCTTGGAGCCCTGAGTGACCACCCTCTGTCCAGCTCCTCCCTAGGGAGATGCCCAGAGCTTCTCCAGGTGACCACTTGATTCTGCCAAGTTGAATCTTGGCCCCTGGGAGCATCTGACTGGCTAGGACAGCTGAGTAGCGTCCCTCACCCTCTCTGATAGGTGGGTCACCCGAGAAGAGGTCCTTCACCTTTTTAGGGTTACTTAGGACTCCTCTATGGGTGGGTCCTTAGATTCGTCCCAACAACAACTTCTAGAACCAACTGCCATTACCTGAAGATTGTTCCAAGACTTTTCTGCGGGTGGACACTGGAACTCTGCTGTTCTTCAAGCCAGGACTGACGACAAGACTGCTCCCGGTAGGAAGAATCCAGCTGCCTCTTCGTCCCTATGCCTCATCAAGTACAGCAACACCATGGCAGTGCATCCTCAGTCTACAACCAAGCCTTAAGGAATCTCCCTTGAATTGAAGGAATCACTTCCCTGCATCTGCAGGCACCTCAACGGCAGGTTTGCTGATCCTATTGTCCCATGGACATTTCCCGGCTTTGCAACACAGGTGGTAGTTTGTTGATTCTCTAGAGGCTTGATCGGGAAACATCACTTACAACGCAACTTTTACAACGACATACCATTACAACGCAACTTTTACATCGCAAAAACGTTTACAACGCATGTATTTACAACGCATGTTTTTACAACGCAGGTACCTTTACAACGCATACCATTACAACGTAAGTATTGGTAAGTATATAATTATATTTTAAATGTTATATGTTTGGGGTAAAGGGGTATTTTTAGGGTTCAGGGTCAGTTTTGGGTTTTTGGGTAAAGGGGTATTTTTGGGGTTCAGGGTCAGTTTTTAGTTTTTGGGTAAAGGGGTATTTTTGGGGTTCAGGGTCAGTTTTTAGTTTTTGGGTAAAGGGGTATTTTTGGGGTTCAGGGTCAGTTTTTAGTTTTTGGGTAAAGGGGTATTTTTGGGGTTCAGGGTCAGTTTTTAGTTTTTGGGTAAAGGGGTATTTTTAGGGTTCAGGGTCAGTTTTTAGTTTTTGGGTAAAGGGGTATTTTTGGGGTTCAGGGTCAGTTTTTAGTTTTTGGGTAAAGGGGTATTTTTGGGGTTCAGGGTCAGTTTTTAGTTTTTGGGTAAAGGGGTATTTTTAGGGTTCAGGGTCAGTTTTTAGTTTTTGGGTAAAGGGGTATTTTTGGGGTTCAGGGTCAGTTTTTAGTTTTTGGGTAAAGGGGTATTTTTGGGGTTCAGGGTCAGTTTTTAGTTTTTGGGTAAAGGGGTATTTTTGGGGTTCAGGGTCAGTTTTGGGTTTTTGGGTAAAGGGGTATTTTTGGGGTTCAGGGTCAGTTTTGGGTTTTTGGGGTACAGGGGTACAAGGTAAAAATAAATTAAAATTAAATTTAAATTAAATTACATTAAATTATATTTTTTTCAATTAATTTACGATTATAAAATTAATATATATTTACCTATACTTACGTTGTAATGGTATGCGTTGTAAAGGTACCTGCGTTGTAAAAACATTCGTTGTAAATACATGCGTTGTAAAAGTTTTTGCGTTGTAAAAAATGCGATGTAAAAGCATGCGTTGTAATAACATGCGTTGTATCAACATAGATCCGCCTGATCAGCCTTCTCTGCAAGTTGGGAGACTGTAATCCCTCTCCAGTCAATGTGGATGCCTCCGTGTGCATCGCATCTGTTTGGTGTTACCAAAGCTTGTTGGCTCTCTTCACGGAAGACCTTCAAGCTTTAAGGAGCCCCTGCTCCAGCACTGCCCAATGCCAAGCACGTCATTCTGCCTGCATCCTCTGCATCCTGGGCCTTCCTCTCCTGTGGGCTGCTAAGGCGTTCTTGTAACTTCCTGTGCCTGCTGCCCGAGAGTCCTCGAGGGGGCTCCACCAATTCTTGCTGATTCTCCATCATGCTGAGGGCTGGTCCTGACTTAACCTTGCTGGGTTGGTCCCTCAGACCTCGCTGGTCTGCAACCAAGCATCTTCTACTACGAACTGCTGTTTGCATTTGCCAAGGCTTGTTGGTGATCCTGTTGGTCACTGACCTTCCTGAACTAGTCCACCAGCGTGGGACAGCTTGTGAAAGGCTCCTGGGTTCCTGCAACATCGCCTGGTCTCCACAGATGCTGTTTCTTCTACTTCGTGCTACACTAAGAACCTTCAGTCAGGGTTGGTACTGTGCTCCTGTGTCCCCTGGTCACCTCTGGGTGGTTTGGACTATATCCCCTCTGCTTTCAGGTTCTTCTCATCTGGATTCTTTGTCCTGGTTCCACCGTCCTGGTCCATGAGACGCTGTAGCTCCTGTACTCCCACAACTCTCCATTGGCATCTACAGAGGTTTCTGGCACCACTTCACCCCTATGCACCTGGGCTCCCTTGTGCAGGTATACGTATCTTTTGGGTTTCCACAGGTGGGTTGACTCTTTAACCTTCCCTGATGCAAGTGGTGCCTTTAGGGTCCTTTGGGAGGGGCCCTAGAACTTGAAATTTCTAACCACGACTTACCCTGAGTTGTCCTCTGGACGTCTGACCCTGTGTAACCACTCTGCACCTGGGCGCCGTGGGTCCCTGACTACTCACCTTGGGTGATTCATGCTTCCCCTGGGGTCCTCCAACCTTTGGCACTAGTTCCATTTTGGTACTCACCTCTCATCCCACTATTTTAGCGTACTGATTGGCCCCACGGTTGGGCTCTATCAGGCACATGCATCAAGGTAGGATTTTGCGAGTCCTTAATTGCGATAATCAAGGAATCGCAAACAAGGACTCGCAAAAGCCTATGCATGTAGGGATTGCTATAAAAATTGCGATTCCTACACATTCCTTATTTGTGACTCGCAAATTGGGAGTCGCAAATAATGAATGGCTCCCCATTCATTCCTATGGGAATGAATGGGAAATTGCATGCGCAATTTGCGAGTACCAATAGGCCCTCGCAAATTGCGCATGCAATTTCAGGGTGCAAGGGTGTCAAAAGGACACCCTGTTGCACCCCTGAAAATGATCTGTGCAGATATGTTGCGCACACACATACCCTAAGGGCAAGTGTGTGCGCAACATGAAACTTTGAAAAATGCACAAAATAGCATTTTTCAAAGTTTTTGCAATTTACCATGAAGTTCAACTTCATGATAATTTGCGCCCCCTATTAGCCAAATCGCTATTCTCAAGTGGTTCTTGCATTGCATTTAAGAAATTGCAAATTATGATTCCTTAAATGCGATCGCAATTTGAAACTTCGCAAATAAATGTGATTTTTTAAAGTGCGAATGGCAAGTTGTTTCATGCATCGCTAAAGCTAATTTTGCGATCGCAAATGGCTGATTTTTGCGATCGCAAACGGCTGATTTTTGCGATTCACACCATTTGCGATCGCAAATAGCTTTTATGCATGTGCCTATATGTGTTTTTTTATGCTATTTATATCTTTTCTAAGTTTCCTTTGCCTGTAATTGATATTTCCGGGTAGGAGCTATACCAAGTTAGTGTCTAATGTGTAGTAATAAATATAAAGTGTTTTTCTACTCACCTGGTGTGGTTCGTTCTTGTGTGAAAAACTTACTGGTCAACTATAGTGGTGCGTGCAACTGCTTTACACCCTCCTGGATAAGCCTTAGCTGCTCTCCGCAGCTACCCTTCGAGAGCTTTGGTTGTCAGGGGCCTACACACTTTCACAAAGGGTTGTCGGACTCAGTGCACAGTGCCTTACCATCAGCATCGGATTGATAACGCGGGTACTCGGGCAATGCCCGAAGTGCCGGTATCCGAACTCCAGCTGTGGGCTGCTTTTTTTAGCAGCCCGGTTTCCCGGTTTGGGCGGTTTCTGTGTTGTTTGATGCAGCTAGCGGGCCAGTGGGTGCCTGAGTGGCCTTTCTGGAGGCAGATGGGCGTTCATTACCTTCCTTTCATCAAGGGGCAGAGGTGTCACTCCCTTTCTCTCGCTGGCCCTGCCCATTAAGGTATGCTTATTGAGTGGGGGCAGGGGCCTGAGCAAAAGTGGCCTCACTCGTTTTCATGTGTGTTTCACCAGTGTGAACTAATCCGTGCATTTTTTTTAAACACCCCCCCTACACCTTCTTTTTATAAAAATTTCGCCAAAGCAGTGTTTTGCGGAAAGGCAATATGCAAATGTGGGCCACTTTTATTTTGCGTGCCCGGGCCGATTTTTAATCCCAATCCAACCCTGCTTACCATAGGTGGACACTATTTAATGAGCCAGCCTCCTACAGAGGCACTGGATGGAATCTGGGCCAGAATTCTGCAGCAATGGTTAAGCCAGATCCTGGCCAATCCCCTGCAGCAGGCAGAATATGCTTACCACTCACCTTGAGCAAGCTCAGTAAGTAGAAAGAGCCACATCGGGAAGTTTCTCCTCCTGGCAAGACCGAGTTCAGCACTCACCTGAAGTGATGAGACTGTTCAAGTCGCGGATGATGGCCCGGAAGGACGGACGCAGCGCAGGGCGGTAGTTGGTACAATGGGTGATGAGAGTAGCCAGTTCGATCCACTTGGGAGCTGGCAGCTGGAGCTGCTTCTGGAAAAACTGCAGCTTCTGTGGAAATGCAAAGGAGAGGAGACAAGTAGGGGGTAAGAAGTGCGCCACCTGCCCTGCCGCAAGGTCTGTCGCTAATGATTAGCAGAGTAATTACCTTGAAGAGACTAGGCATAAATGTGTGTGTGTGCACGTGTGTGTGCATATATGAGATCCATTTCATAATGTGTTGACACTAATTAATACAATTGCTAGTTCACGTTTTCCGCGTTCACGCGCAGAAACACAGTTGAATTGAGAAGGGGACGGAGAGCAACTTAGTGTCTCCAGGCAGAGGGAGGCGTCAGGTGAGTACAGCCCCCTGCAGGTATTCAACACACCCAGGAAGCTTATTGTAATACAAGTGATGCCAGGGATTTTTAGAATGGGGAAGGGCTGTCTCAGAGAAGAGGCCCAGGAAGGACCAGTCGCCCTAGTCGCAGCTCGAGTCTTTTTCCTTCAATGGCGCCGCGCTTCCTCACGCCTGGTCAATACACGTGCCTTGTTCGATGGTAGGTGATCTTTAAGAAGTTTGAACTCCCTCCCGTTGAAACCACAGAAGTTTAAAAAAAAGAAAACTTGCAATGGCTCCTTCTCCGGTCTAGCCCCAAGAACTTGGAACGCACTCCCCCCTGAGATCAGAAAAAGACCCTCAAATGCCGCATTCAAAAAAGAAGTGAAATCTCTTCTGTTGAAAAGACTCCTATCTCAGTAACAACCGACTACTCATTGCTCAGTACCACGTTACTCAGACTGTTACCAACCCTATTACACTCCTCCCTGTATGTGTGACTTGTACAGCGCTCCGATACCCAGACGGGCCATGTTCGCGCCTTTTAAAACTCCTCGAATAATATAAATAAATAAAGAAACTCAAGTCAGCCTCAGCTGTGCAGGAAGGTTCGCGCAACAAACGCCTGAGTGTGAGGTACACACAATGTGGACAACCCGGAGAGCCAAGAAGCCATTCAGGTGTAAACCATGAGCTGTACGAAGACTAAGACCCGACAAAAGGCACAGAGAGAATGAGGTAAATGGAGGGGAGGCCATTTAAAGCTTGCCACATAGCCTGGATTAATACGACAATTTTGCTGAGAAAATATTTCGAGATAAACTCTTTCTCGAATATGAGTGTTCGCGGATTTGGGAATAATTCCGGACACTTTCTTACAAGGGCTTTTGTTTTGTCCTGTGTGCTTCGAATCTGAAGCCACGCTGCGCACACATACACACGTGTCTGATGCAGAAGGAGCTCCCCCCTCCCTTAGCGACATGCACGAGAGATCCGACCCCGCGCTCAGCTGGTGAATCCCACGAACGGACACGTTTTGTGAACCTTCTCAGCCCTGTAATGCAAACCATGCTGTGTGCAGCCGACTTCCCGCCCATTGAATGGATTTCTCTGCGCTCGAGGCAAAGAAATTCACAGTAGTGGAACCAGTCGTACCTGTCTGGGACATAAAGACTGCCATGGAAGGGGCACCAACAAAGATTGCTGTCCCTGGTGCCACTAATGCACATAGTTTAGAGTTCGGCAGTTCTTCCAGAGCCTTTGCAGCAACCACCTATAACGTTTTTGTCCTGTTTTAATGGTACACAGTTACACGAAAGCTACGCCTAATTGTTTAATATAAGTTTGCCATATGCAAACAAATACAGCACTCCTGCAGGGTACCAGCGAGATCTAGGATTGGCTGATGGCTTTAAAGCCAATCCTAAATCGCTTTGTTTGGTCTCCACAGCAAATGGTTGGCATTAGAAAGGCACATGATTGGCTGTCAACCAACAGCTGTTAAAATTACGGACAAATGCCGTCCGTTAAAGAAACTTTCACAGACAATGGACAGACGGCCGAAATTACGGACTGTCCGTGAAATTTACGGACAGTTGGTCACGTCACCCTATTGCGGGGTGGGCTGCTCCGATGGCAGAGGAGCAGGGAGAGGCCAAATATTCATGCGCACTGTGCATGTTTTCCACCCCGGCTGCATTACAGCCTGGGTGGAGAACATGCCCAGGCTCCCATTCCCTGGCTGAGAGCCGAACCCTGGTGCTCAGACCAATCGGCTATAAGGTCGCTGTTTTTTTTTTCTCATTATTTTTAGACCCGCCCCCATAGCGGCTCTCCTGCCCCCCGCTGCCTCCCGCCACGCCACTCCCAATCCCTGCCAGCCGCCACTGCTCTGGAACCCTGTTGCAAGTCCAATCAAGTGTAAATGTAGCTTTTTTGGCTCGTTAACCTATGTTTATGGACATACATGTCTTTGTGAATCAGGCACTGTGCTATTAGGAAGAAGGAATTGTGTCTGATTCAGTTCACTACAGTGATATCCTTCTGAGAGCAAATATCAAATAAGTTATATATCATTGTTATAATAGTAATGATATTACTACTACTTCTGTTGCTACTACAACTACAACTGCTGCAGATGCTACTACTACTGATGCTACAAGTGATGCTACAACTACTACTACTGCTACTCCTACTACTGCTATTACAATGGTTGTTATAACTACTACTTCAACTGCTGCTACTACTACCACTCCTACTACTGCTACTACAACTGCTGCTCCTACAACTGCTGCTAGTACTGATAGTACTACAACTACTGCTACTTCTACTGCTACTACTACTGCTAATAGTAAGTGCCAATACAGCACAAATAAGACTAATGTATCAACAATAACAAGATGAATAATTGGCTCAGTATTAATACTAGGGCCTCATAGCTTGCTGCAGAGGGCTGTCATGGTTGTTACTCTGAACCTAGTGTAAGGGAGAGGGTATTTAATAACTGTTATTTCCTGAGTCAAATGGGCTATAAGGCTATTAGACCATTCCACCCACTGAGGCAGGTGTTTAACATGAAAAAGAGTGAAAATGAAACTCAAATATCAGAATGATGGAGCAGAAGTCCTGCACCAGTCCTTACTGGCACTGAGGCGCTTCATGGGCTTCAATGCGCTTGATATCCCAATGTTCTAATGACTCTAATAATAATATTAGTAACTAGTGTTCATATTTTTAAGTCTCCGATGTAAATGGCATATATTACCGCCAAGGGGTCCAGGGCACTCAGGGGGGTGCTGCCGCCGCTGAAGATAGCCCACACCGTGATGCCAAAACTCCACTTGTCTGACTCCAGGGCCACGTTCGCGGGGTCCTCAATGCACTCGGGGGCCACCCAAGGAATTCGTTCTACCAGCACTGGAAGGGAAGCACAAGAGAGTGAGTTTGGGGTCTCGTGCACACGGGGCACTGAGCTAGCACAATATTTGGAAATTTAGTCCTTATGGGCTGGGGGATGCATTGTTAATTCTCAAATATCAGGTGTCACTAACATACTGGGGTTGTTTCCCTAAAGATGCTATAATCACTTTTGCGTGATAGTCTGCCTTTCGGTGAGGACTTTTACGGAGCTAGCTTCACCAGACGGGTGAGGATCACTCACTTTACATTGGACAGCTTGCGTTTCCTCCTCAAACTGGTGGGTGGATGGTGCTCCCATGCATGGAATTTTGGACTGTATGTCAGATGAACAATAGTTACTTACCTGTAATCTGTGGTTCTCCAGTATTGGTGTCTTTCATAGATTCACATGCCTGAATAATTCCCCGTCGTCGGAGTGGGAGTCCCACGGTACATAAAAAAGCAATAATATGCCTATTGAAAAACCAAAACCTTGGTAATAACAAACCAGGAAGTAAAGTAGCACTAACTACAGTGCAAAAAACTTCCACACTCATGACTATCCTAGTCATTTTGTATGGACCAAACTGCAGCCAATCAGGCGACAGCACCCACCAGAAAGCTCTCCCCAGAGGCTCAGGCTCTCAGATTTTCTCGCACAGGAGTGAAACCAACATAATTGCCTGAAGGAGCCTCTGAGGGGAGGTGGGCGGTGCATGTGAATCTATGAAAGACACCAATACTGGAGAACCGCAGATTACAGG
This sequence comes from Lissotriton vulgaris, assembly GCF_964263255.1. NCBI lineage: Eukaryota > Metazoa > Chordata > Amphibia > Caudata > Salamandridae > Lissotriton > Lissotriton vulgaris. The sequence goes on from NC_141700.1 coordinate 23,359,813, forward strand.
TAAGTAACTATTGTTCTTCTCCAGTATTGGGGTGTCTTTCATAGATTCACATGCCTGAATCTGAGTAGATAGCAGTACCCGTAACATAAAGCTCATTAGACGCTATCTGTATTACAGTATACATGCATAATACTAAAATAGGAAAACATGTTATAAGCATCTAAAAAGAGCATAGAGGAGGAGGGAGAACAGAGGCTCACCTTATTTGAAAAGATTGCGAAGAACTGCTCTTCCCACCGAAGCATCTGCATCACTGGCCGAGTCCAAACAGTAATGCTTGGTAAAGGTGTGCCTGCTGGACCAAGTTGCAGCTCTGCAGATCTGAAGAAGAGGCACACCAGCGAAAAGAGCGGTAGAAGAGGAGACCGCTCTTGTAGAATGCGCCCTTGGTAAAGACTGTAAAGGTCTTCCTGCTTGTTGATGACAGAGTCCAATTGCTGCGGAGACCCACCGAGCTATAGTCTGTTTGGATACAGCGCATCCCTGGCGCAGTTTTCCATAGGCTACTAACAGTTGGTCTGTTTTGCGAATAGTGGCTGTTCGTTGAAGGTAGAACTTGAGACATCTCCTGATGTCTAAAGAGTGTAAGGCCCTTTCAGCCGCTGATTGTGGATTAGGAAAAAATGTCTTGAGAATTACCGGCTCATTAAGATGAAAGTCAGATGGCACTTTGGGCATGTATCTATGGTTAGTACGTAGCACCACAGAATCTGAAGTAAATTGCAAGAAAGGAGATTTCGAAGTGAATGCCTGAATGTCACTGACCCTTCTAGCGGACGTCAATGCTAAGAGCAAAGAGACCTTCCATGAAAGGAACTTGAGATCAATCTTATGAATAGGTTCAAAGGGGTGACGCATGAGTTGAGCGAGCACCACATTCAAGTACCAAGATGGAGGTGGACGTCAAATTGCAGGAAACATACAGAATAGTCCTTTAAAAAATTGCTGAATTATTCTTTAAGAAAAAAGAGAGTTAGATCCGTCTTGACGGAATCTGGAAATGGCTGCCAGAAATACCTTCAGAGTTGAATTCGATAAACCTGATCTAGCCAGATGAAGGAAGAAAGGCAAGATCTGTTCTGGTCTAGCATGGATGGGATGCAGATCGGCAGAGCGACACCAGGCACAAAATCGCTTCCATTTGAGCTTGTAGGTCTTAATCATGGCTGGCGCACTAGCATTGGCGAGAACTTCTTGACAATCTGCAGGGATGTCTTAGTGGGCGAACTCATTGTGTTGAGGAGCCAAGCTGCTAATTTCAAGGAAGCTAGGTCCGGAGGGTAAACTTGACCCCCTTGAGTGGTCAGGAGATTCGGTATTTGTGGCAGCTGAATTGGACTGCACTCCGAAAGGAGGAGAAGCTCAGTGAACCAATATTGTCGCGGCCACCTTGGAGCAATCAGGATTAGGCAACATGGTTGTCTCTTCATCTTCCTGATGACCTTGGGGACTAAAGGAATTGGTGGAAAGGCGTATGCAAATATCTGAAACCAGTTCATCGACAGCGCATCCCCGCATGAGTTCTTGTGGGGAATCCAGCTTGCAAAGCGTGGGCATTTCCTGTTCTGATTCGTCGCAAACAAATCCAGGTCAGGGTGACCCCACTCTCGGAATACTCGATCCAGGGTCGGCTGATGGATCTCCCATTCGTGATTGGATACGACAGACCTGCTGAGGGAGTCCGCTAGCACGTTGGAGACCTCTGGAACGTGGATCGCTGAAAGATTGATGTTGTGATCCAGGGCCCAATTCCAAATCTCTTGCGCTTGATGAGATAGCCGGGCCGACCTTGTACCTCCCTGTTTGTTCAGGTAATGCATACTGGTTGTATTGTCTGTCCGAATTAGAACCGTGGAACCCTCGATGATTCTTTGAAAAGACTTCAGAGCTAGAAAGATGGCATGTAGTTCCAGGAGATTTATGTGCCATTTTTTCTGTTGTACGTTCCATTTTCCGTTGATTGTCATTCCCTGGAGGTGTGCGCCCCATCCCTCCAGAGAAGCATCCGTAGTAACAATAAATCTGGGCACCTCTGTCAGGAATGCACATCCCCCTTGTAGGTTGCATCTTTGCATCCACCATTGAATGGAGTTTCTCATCCGAGGAGTTATGTTGATCAAGTCCTCGAATGATCCTACCACCTGCACCCACTGAAGACTGAGCTCTTCCTGCAATGGCCTCATCTTGAGACGACAGTTGGGGATGAGAGGGATACAGGAGGAGTTCATCCCTAGGAAAGATTTGAACCTGCGAACAGAAACGCACTCTTTTTTCAGCAGTGTGGAAGCCATCCTGTGGATCTTGATCTGCCTTTCTTTTGAAACAAAAACGTGGGCGAGTTGCGTGTCCAACGTTGCTCCCAAGAAAGACTTCATTTGAGATGGAGTTAGATGGGACTTTTCGAAATTGACTAAGAAACCCAGGCTCTGAAAAAGTGACAGGCCCCTTTGAACATGTGCTTCTGCTGTGACTAGAGAATTGGCCTTGATAAGGCAGTCGTCCAAATATGGGTAAATTTGAATTCCTTCTAAACGAAGATGAGCTGCTACCGGAGCTAATATCTTCGTGAAAACTCTGGGAGCGGAACGCAGTCCAAATGGGAGAACTTTGAACTGAAAGTCCCTGCCAGCCACTCTGAACCTTAAAAACTTCCTGTGCCTGGGAAGGATGGGCACATAGAAGTAAGCATCCTGAAGGTCGAGTGTTGCCATGTGATCCCCTTCTGAGAGAAACTGGAGGATTTCTTGAAGTGTTAACATCCAGAAGGATAATTTTTTGAGGTATTTGTTGAGGGCACGCAGGTCGAGGATGGGACACCACTCTCCCGACTTCTTGCGTATAAGGAAAAATCTCAAATAAAATCCTCTCCCTCTTTGCAATTGAGGTACCTTTTCGATTGCTCCTTTCCGAATCATGGCATATATTTGGGAGAACAGCTCTTTGAGATGAGCTGGTGGTGGACCCTTTGGGGGAGAATTTGGAGGGGCTTTGACAAATTCCAGAATGTGGCCCCTGGATACAACGTCCAGGACCCATCTGTCCGTAGTAATCTTGGACCAATTTGATAATTATTGGGATATTCTTCCTCCAATTTGTAAATTTGGCTTGGGTAGAAGTGGTGGCAGGTTGTTCGTCTCACTTGCTCTTGTTGGTGTCTCTTCCTCGATAAGAGGATTTCCTTCTTGTCTGGGAATAATTGTTTCCTCTCTGACCGTACGTTTGTTGTTTGTAAAGCTGGTATCTTTGGTTAACTTGCGTGTTGCTATATGAACGCTGCTTAGAGTAACCTCCTCTATTGGAGAAATTGCCTCTTCCTTTTGCACCATGAAAGGACGACTTACGGAATTGCAGCTTTCCCAGCGATCGTGCTGTTTCCGTGTCCTTCTTTATGGCTTGCAAAGCCTCATCTACGTGTTGGCCGAAAAGGAACTCTCCATCATAGGCCATGTCCATGATTTTAGTCTGGACTTCTAAACGAAAGGGCGTCGATTTTAGCCATCCTTGCCTTCTCAGAGCAGCTGCACCCGCCAGCTGTCTGAAACCTGTAGCCGCCACGTCCACCGCAGCATCAATTATTTCAGCCGACGAACATTCACCTTCATGTAATATCTGCTTGGCTTCAGACTTATCAGGCTCCGAAAGCTTCTCAATATAAGGCGCTATATCTGACCACATCTGCCTATCCTACCTCCCAAGTATCGCTAGGGAGTTAGCAGCACGGACAGTAGTTGCCGCTATAGTTTAGACCTTCTTGCCAATTGAATCTAGACGTCTCCAATCCCTGACAGGGGGAGCAGTGACTTGCGAAGAAGGATTCCTGGCCCACCTCTGAGCCGCCTGGGTGACAACTGAGTCTGTTTTAGCTTGACCAATAAGGCATGCCGGTGAAGTGAGAGGCGCCTTATATTTCTTATCTACTCAAGGTAGAACTGCCGGGAGAGAGTTTGGCGTAGCCATTTTCTTCAAACCCTCCTTCCAAATAAAGTCAATTATTGGGATGGTCTTCACCTGCCTTTGAGGTTGATCCTTAAAATCATACAGGAAGCATTCATCCTGCTTCGTCTCCATGGTGATAAGAAATCTCTTTGTTGCCCTTTCCATGATCTGATGAAAAGTTGCGATGTCTACCGGTGGAAAGTCCGCTGTAGGTGGACCAGCTGGAGAAGGAGTTTGAGCTTGATATTCATCCCACTCCGACAGTACTGATTTGTCATCTACTTCACCTTCTTCTCTTTCCTCATCAGAGGTAACATCATCCTGGGTGTCATGAGATGGTATCGGCAAAGGAGGTATTGTAGGTTGAGTCTCTGAGATTGGCAGCGGAGAAGATTGTCTTGGAGGTCTTAATGGTGCCGTAGATGTTTGTGACATAGGCGTTAAGAGGCGTGAATCACCGGACTCGGAAGGTGGGAATCGGCGGTAATAATCACTCAACATATATTGAAGGTTATGGAGTAAATCCAATGGCATCTGGGCAGTAGGCACCGACACGGGAGCCCGACCAGAAGGCTCAAGGAACTGTTCCTCTTCTTCATGATCTTCATCGTGATATTTTATAAGCAGCTCAGATGGGCTTCTGGCTGCACAAAATCTTTCATCTTCGTAGGATTCCTCCTCCTCCTCCTCAGAATCTAATAACTGCTCCGGCAGTTTTAACGGTGATAGAGCCGTTAAGGATGATCCCCCTCTTTCTAGCAATGAAGCTGTCGTAGACGGCGAAGGTAAAAGGACTGTAGACGGCTTAGCTGACCACACTAGCAGTTCTGTACAAGTTGATAGAGGAGGCGTCGACGGTGTCACCGTCATCGCTGTCATGGACGGAGAAGAAAACAAGTTACTTACCTGTAACTTTGGTTCCCCAGTATTGGTAACTTTCATAGATTCCCATGCTTTGTATCATTCCCCGTCGTCGGAATGGGAGCCTCGGTAAATAAACAAGCACTGGCGTTGCCAATAGGTCTCGCAGTAGGAAAGTTGGAGCTATTGGTTTTGTAAATGACATTTTATATTTATATATCGTTATTGGCATTGTCAATAACAATATATAAATATAAAATGTAATTTACAAAACCAATAGCTCCAACTTTCCAAATGCGAAACCTATTGGCAACGCCAGTGCTTGTTCTTAGTTTAAAGCTTGGCAGTTTCTGTAGCAATACAGGGCATTTCGCGTGTACTTGATCTGTATCACTTTTCCCCCCATAATTGTGAGGCAGCTGTTTCATTTTGCAGCTGCGATAAAATGTGCCCTGGCACACATGTTAATGCGTGTTGGAGGCAGCAGCATTGGTTATTTGTACCTGCGGCTTACTATTAAGTCAAATGCCTTGAGCGGCTATAAATAGTGCCAAAGGTTGTAGACCGTTTTTTGGGCCTTTGCGTTATGTTATAGAGGGGCTATGTACTATATTTGATAGCCCCAGCCAACATTTTATGTTGTTGCTGGGGCCCCCTTTTCCAAATTCCTGTGTCTCTGCCTGTTCTCAGAGAGCATTAGAGGAATGCGCTCTTGGAGATAAGCTGATAATTTATGGGTGGGGGATGGCCTTCAACTCTGAAGAATCCCTTGTGCCCGCTTTGAAGTGGAGTGGGGGGTTTTATGGCCCTTCCCTCCATCTGCTGAGACGTGAGCAGCATATGGCGGCCCGCTCTAAGTGTTGTGTCCAGATATTTGCAGTTGTGCTGAGCAAAGGGTTTGTTCTGCAATGAGGCCTACTAATATCTGCTGTTTTCTTTTCTTTTTTTTTCTCTTCTCTTTTACCGTTTGTGAGGGAGAACTTTTTGGTCTAGGCCTGTGTATGGTGTAGGCCTGAGTATCGTCTGTGGTATCTGCTAAGGCTTGTGCCAAGTTAGAAAATGCCAGCGCACTAGCGGTGAAAATCTTACCCGTCAGTATGTTTGAATCGTGTTATTGCGGTATGGCGTCTAAATCTGTTTTCACCAAGGCGCACCAGTTGTATGCAATGTCCATCAGACAGAAAGCAAGTAGCTTGATGTTAAACCTCACAGGGTTTTAATGGGCTGTAAAGAATAAACGACTAGCTGAAATGTTTCATAATAGGTTAAAAATGCTATGTGCTAAACCACATTTAATGGAAAGGCTTACCACTGAACTATCAGTGCGTTGAATGGCGACCATCTGCCGTGTTGTGCTCATAACGCTATCCCCAAAAATTCAAACGTATCTGAAAAAGTTATAATACAGCATGTTCTAAGACTCAATAGTGTCGAATATATATGGAAAGAAAGAATAATATACGTGCTGATCGGTGCACAAGCACCATCCAGAACAAGCAACTGGCTGTCTAGAACAAGGGGGAAAAAACGAGTCTTTTCCATATTTGCCATCAGGCTGGAATGAAATAAGAGACAGAGCAAGAAAAACAAGTTAAAAACAAGGGAGAGAGCAACACGAGTGGTGGTGGAAAACCACGAGGGAGACAGCAACACAGGGAGAAGTACACGAAGGAGGCAGCAACATAGGGAGTGGGTAAAATTCAGACATGGCAGACAGCAACAGTCAAGAGAACATCACAGCGTAGGGGAGAGAAGCATATGGATGTGAAGGAGAGAGTGGGGGCAGAGACGCAGACATACGAGAGAGCGCAATACGGAGGAACAGGAGAGATGCACACAAGGGAGACATCAGGCAAGCACATGCACTCTCGTGGACTTCTTAGTCAATAAAAACAAGTACGGGAAATGCAAGCAGCAGGGGGGTGGGTTGGGTTCACAAGGGAGAGAGCAACACGAATGGTGGGGGAAAGCAAGAGGGAGACAGCAACACAGGAAGAAGTACACGAAGGAGACAGCAACACATGGCAGAGAAGATGAGCGGCCGGGAAACTGAAAGTACGGCCGGCCAGCCATGAATAATTAGGGGAGGAGAAGCTGCACAGCACACGCTGGGAGAAGCCCTTTGATGTGCTGTGCGGCCGTGAAAAAATGCAATTAGGAAGGAGGGAGGGAGGCTGATGCGCGTGCTTGTTTGGTCACGTGATTCACGTGAACTCAAAGAAAACCGCACGAACGAAACCCTTGGTTTCACGAGTATTTTGAGCACTTGAATTCTCGCTCCGCTCAATGCGCTTGCGTGCATTGATAGGTCGCGAGACCTAAAAAATATCATAACCATGGGTACAAAAGAGAAAACCAGGCCTAGGCCTCATCTCATTTTGTAGCATATCACCCTCTTTGTGTAAAAGAGCCCAAACTTTCTTCAACAACCAATCAGAATAGCCTTACCACATAGAACCTTCCTGAGAGAGCCTCAGAGCCTCAGATTTTCGTAGGCATTGTGCAAACAGCCACTATCTCTGTAAAAACAGGCCGAGCTTTCCCAGGGGAGGAGGGTGGGCGCATGGGAATCTATGAAAGTTACCAATACTGGGGAACCAAAGTTACAGGTAAGTAACTTGTTTTCTTACCCCAGTATTGGAACTTTCATAGATTCCCATGATTTGTATCAGAGTAGTTAGCAGTAAGCCATAAAAGCACATTTTGTTACATGCATCTCATGACATGACAACATAGGTATCCTCATAGTAACAAATCATAAAATGTGCCATACAGGAAGGAGGGATTGTAGGGAAAGCTCACCTCTCATTGGGGGGGACATCGTCAAGCGCACACCGGCCCTAGGAGGGGTCACAGCGCTCTACTGCAAGCTGCACTGACCTGATCAGCAAATCTTCACAGCGCCGCTGGGTTCCTGACGCTGTGGTCGCCCCCGCCGCCGAGCAGTATCATCGCACGGCCGCTGAGCGGGGCGGACCACAGCTCCCAGCCTGCTCTGCACCAACACCGCTTCCTCTTCCTGCCGAAAGCGCCAGGAGGCGCACAAAAGGGAACAGCTTCCACTGAGGAGCGGGGGACATCGTCAAGCACACACCGGCCCTAGGAGGGGTCACAGCGCTCTACTGCAAGCTGCACTGACCTGATCAGCAAATCTTCACAGCGCCGCTGGGTTCCTGACGCTGTGGTCGCCCCCGCCGCCGAGCAGTATCATCGCACGGCCGCTGAGCGGGGCGGACCACAGCTCCCAGCCTGCTCTGCACCAACACCGCTTCCTCTTCCTGCCGAAAGCGCCAGGAGGCGCACAAAAGGGAACAGCTTCCACTGAGGAGCGGGGGACATCGTCAAGCGCACACCGGCCCTAGGAGGGGGCACAGAGCTCTACTGCAAGCTGCACTGACCTGATCAGCAAATCTTCACAGCGCCGCTGGGTTCCTGACGCTGTGGTCGCCCCCGCCGCCGAGCAGTATCATCGCACGGCCGCTGAGCGGGGCGGACCACAGCTCCCAGCCTGCTCTGCACTAACACCGCTTCCTCTTCCTGCCGAAAGCGCCAGGAGGCGCACAAAAGGGAACAGCTTCCTCCGTGTCGCGGATGCGCGCGGACGGCGCCGGGCGGAGCCCGGGCAGAGGGCGGGCCGTCTGTGGCCGTCTAGGGACGACGAGGGACGGGACGGGCCACCCCCCTTACGCCCAGGATCCAGGATTTACGCTTAAAATGGGTAAGAGAAAGTTACCCTCCCCTACTGCTGGTGGTACACCCAAGGTTAAGGCACTCAGGAAATCTAACAGCATTCTCTCCTTTTTGACCTCGGAGGTGGGGAAGTTGACCACTGAAATTGCAAGAACTGAACGCAAACTGGGGCTAGAACCATCGCCGACTAGCAAGGAGAGCATAAGCCCACCGCAAACTGGTACTACACCTATTCCCCTTGAACCGAGAATTGTTATTGCCCCGCCTCAGGAGTCTGCGATACCTTCCACTCTTGCTACTGATGACTCCAATGGGGCAACTTCCAAACTACCTAGTTCAGCTGGAGTAAACAGAGCTACATGCTCAAAGCAAACGAAAAGACAGTACGAAAAAAAGAACTCTAACAAACCCAAGGGAGGAAAGGGCACAGTGGGCTCACTTGAAAAGGCTATCAGAGATATGGTGGAAAGAGTAATCACTGATAAGATAGAGCCCACACTTACAAAAATAGCCTCAGACATCATTGACGTTCTACACCAGTGCGTTGATGGTATCTTAAGGAAATGTGAGCGCCTGAATGTATGCCTTAAAACTGCTGAACCTGCTACTTTTGTCTTTAAAGGGAATACACCGGTGGTATCAGGCCCTTTATGCACTCAACCAACTAGTGGCTGCAAAAGACCAAGGGAAGAATCCCCAGCAGCCAAGAGTGTGGTACCCATCTTGTCCTCTGGCCCAGTAACCACACCGACAGTTGCCTCCAGACAAACAGGAGATACAAATAGGTCTTCTATACCTGTAACTATAGGCCAACAGAATAAATCCATTTCACCCAAACCTGTTCGTCAACCTTTCATTAACTTACCCCCCGAGGCTGCACCTTTTGTAGCCATCTTGGTAAATGTTCCCCCACTTAAGTCAGGAGAGTATGAACAACTGCCCCAACTGCTAGCCAGGGCCAAGTCTTGGGCAAACTCGACCTGTTCGGGAGACAATGAAGTTTCTAATGCTATTCTTTCTGTCCGGCGGGTGGGCTGGATTGGGCGAACAACCAAAACAACAGAGGGTGATTGCGTGATAATTAACTTTAATAATCCCGGAGAGGCTCGCAGATTACTTTGGGATGCTTCGCCCCTAGAGGGACTAGATGCTGGGCCCCGTGCCGTACCGTTGGGCTTTTTCTATCCTAAACCTAAATCTTATCTATTCGCGAACAAGGGTTATGCCCAAGGCAAAGGATATGATAGGACACCTAGCCTGCCCTTTCAACCCGCCTTTACTCGCCTGAAACCTGATTATAGCTGGACCATGATTAACAGGACGAGTAACCAAAAGCCGGGCACACACACACCAATGCCCTCTAACAGACCTAAAACCTTGCATAATAGATTCACGCCCCTGGCTTGGGCAGTTGAACAAAATTGACGCCCAGTAATCAATGATCCTTTGCTTACACAATCCACAGTGGACAGTCCCCCTTTAGGAATACCTAGTAGAAGGCCTAAAATCATAAGTTGGAATATAGCCGGCCTTCGATCAAAAAGGGAGGATAGTGCATGGCTGAACCTTTTAAACCAATATGATATCATAGCCTTGCAAGAAACCTGGGACTGTAATAGCAACTTCTGGGTTCCTGGGTTTACATCCTATTTTGTCCCAGCTACTAGATCCCCGAGTGGTAGGGACAAAGGGGGGCCTTATGATCCTGATCACTGTCCATCTGGCGGGATCCGCCAAACAAATAACCACCGGCTCCCCCAATTTTATGTGTTTAGAGATCAGCTTAGCCAATGGCCATAAACTCATCCTCATTAATTTTTATAATTCTGCAGCAGACGGAGACCCTACTGAGCATCTCTGCTCTCTACAGTTTTTTTTGACCAATTATAAAGAATGTCAAACCACTTTTTTGCACACTATATTATGGGGGATTTTAATATTCATCTTTGTAGGCTTTCCTGTCACATTGAAGATACTGATTGTCCCACTTCAGCCCACTACCAACATTTCGAACACAACCCTAAAGGTCAGGCACTAGAAAATCTCTTATCTAGTGTGGATCTTTACGAACCGGGGTTCAATGATAATAGCGAACGGGTCATGACATACAGTGCTAGAAACTCCGAATCCATAATTGATTATATTTTTGTTTCTCCTGGTTTATTAAGTTTGGTTTTCTTTTACAACGCAGTTGTGGCTGCGTTCAGTGACCACAACCCAGTCATCCTTGAGCTCGCTAGCTCTGTTGGCCTACTCAAGGAGGGAACAATCAAAACGTCCGAGTTGGCCGTGCGGTCCACGGACCAAGGTAGAAGGGTGAAGTGGTCTAAAGTAGTTCCAGCTGAGTTTTTTAACAATCTAACATGTAAAGCCCGCAATGAATTAGATATCTGCCAAGACAACTCAAAACAGGGGGAGGAAGTAATCACCGCCTTCGCTACCATGTGTGCTTTAATTTCTGAAGAACTAACAGTCAAATCCAGAAAGAAGGTACAACCTCTTAAGGGCCGGTTTGACAGAGCTTGCTCAAAAGCACACAGTTGCCTCCTGGAAGAACTAAAAAAATCACCAAGGGATAGAGGGGAAGTTGCCAGACTAAGAAAAGAATACTATAACATCATTCATGCACGCAAAGAAGCACTCAAAAAGGATGCTTGGGCCTCACTAATGGAAAAGGCTACTTTAAGAGACAGTGCTAGCTTCTGGGCCATTATAAACAATCCTCTTTTTTCCGGAGAAGCAAATGATAACTTGGAGGCCAATATCAGTGAGGAGGACTGGTTAGCGCATTTCAAAATCATTTATGGGAGCGATCATACATGTGAAACACCTACTCTTCTCACAACTAACTCCCCCAAGCCAGCACTCTCCTTCACTGTGGAAGAAGTAGAGAAGGCCATAACCAACACCGTAGGGAAGAAAGCGCCAGGCCCGGATGGCGTCCCAGCCGACATGTACAAGGCCAATGCTTCCTTTTGGGCTAACATTTTGACCAACGTCTTCAACGCTGCCACGAATCACAGTTTGCCTGTCTCCTGGTCACATGCCACCATTATACCTATCTTCAAGAAAGGCCAAAGGGGAGACCCGAGGTGTTACCGCCCCATTTCACTCATTGACTCGTCGTTTAAAATTCTGGGGAAAGTGATACTGGCAAGGATTGATGAGTGGGCTGCCAATAATAATATCCTATCAAACGCCCAATATGGGTTCCGAAGGGGAAGAGGGACGGAGGACCAGTGCCTCAACTTACACCTGATCCTAGGTAAATACACAGTGGCATCCAGTGGATCAATCTACCTAGGGTTCATGGATTTGTCCACAGCCTTCGACCTAGTGAATAGGTCTAGGCTGTGGGAAATCCTCCTGGACCTAGGGATGGACCATTCCCTGGTTTATTTTCTGGCCGAGGCACACCGGGACCTAGAAGCCTCCATTAGGATGACACAGGAGGGAGCCTGCACTGCTGGCTTCAAGTCCACTAGAGGGGTGCGACAGGGGTGCATCCTCGCCCCAATGTTATTCACACTATATATTAACCACCTTGAATCCACACTGGAGTTGGCAATATTAGACGTCCCGCGTTTTGGTGGACTGTCCACCCCGGTCCTCCTTTACGCGGATGACGCCGTGCTTGTGGCACCCACTCCCATTGGGCTACAAAGATTACTGACAGCCTTCGATGTCTTTATGACCTCCCTTGACTTAAAAATTAATACAGACAAGTCACATGTTATGTCAGTGGGTGGGAGAAAAAATAAGAATTTGAAGACCTTTTTTTGTGCCAATACACCAATTTCTAGCGTCAAAACTTTCACCTATTTGGGGGTAGTTTATGACGACAAGGGCACGTGGGCACCCCAAATAACGGTCAAAATCAACGCTATGAAAAGATCAGCAGCTGCTATCGTCGGTTTTTCTGGGTGGCAAATCCACGGAAGCAATGCTGGCACTTTACAGAGCGAAATCAATCGCAGTGGCAAGGTACGGGGCTTCCATTTGGAGTTATACCAACAATGTAGAAGCAATCCAGGTGGAAGAAAACAAATTTTTACGTATGCTTTTAGGTTTGCCTCAATCCACAGCCACTTTCTCCGTTCATATGGAACTAGGCCAGGGGTATATAAGTGACATTATCAAACAGTCCCCAATTTTGATGTGGTTAAAAACGTGGCTGAACCCTAACTTAACTCTGAACCACACAATTATGAGGGACTGCTTACTCTTGGACAATATGAAAAATATCCCGTGGCTTGCATACATTAAAAATATACTAAGTTCCCTGGGCCGCCCAGATCTTTTCCACAAACCGGACTGCATTGTTAAAGATGACCTGGAATGGTTCAAAGTGACCTTTATTAAAATGAGAGAAATGGAGCGGGAGAGCTGTGAGCTTGTGAAACCCACCGTGAGGGAGCACTATACTTCTAAAACTACACTGGCCATTGAACCCTATTTAACGGTAGTGTCAATTCCGTTACACCGCTGGTTATTAACCAAACTAAGACTTAACCAGATTCACTTCCTGTTAAATGACTCTAAGGTGTGGGCTAAGCCCGAGGATTTATCTGTCTGCAAATGTGATAGTTTCTCTCTGCAGGACACTATACATTTTATGTTCTTTTGCAGCATATATGCCCTGCCTAGGAAAAAGTACATTGTTCCGTTGCTTAAAAATAAGGGGTTTGTCCAAGCCAAATCTGCTCTATTTTATTTAAAAAAGTTAGATTCACCACTAACAATGTTTAGTGTCGCAAATTTCTTGGTAGCTGCTTTTCGCCTCAAAAAACGTACCGGAAATAGATAATATAACAGCATTGGCGAAAACTTATGGAACCATTGAAAAATTGCTGTATTTTTTAAAACTTGTAAATATTTTAATTGTTCAATTTTAACAGTGTCATCAATTTTATGCAACCGTACCCCATAATTATGCATTTTGTGTCTGTGTGCTTTTTATGATTTGTTATGAATCGAAATAAAGTTGTTTTGAACTGATTGAACTCATTGAAAAAGATTCCAGAGGACTGCCTGTCCAACAGCAGTGTCATCCTTCACTGTAGACTCTAAGCAGTAGTGCTTTGTGAAGGTATGTGTACTGCACCACCTCGCTGCTCTGCAGATGTCTTTGATAGAGACCCCAGCAAATAGAGCCACTGAAGATGCTATTGATCTTGTAGAATGTGCACAGACTCTTGATGCAAGTGGTTTGCCCGCTGCTTGATGGCAGAATTGAATAGCGCTGGAAATCCAGCGGGAAATGCTGCACTTGGTTAGCGGAAATCCCTTCCGCGAAGAACTGTAAGATACGAACAGTTGAGAAGATTTTCTAAAAGATTTTGTGCGCTCCAAATAGAACTTTAAACATCTTTGAACGTCCAAAGAATGCAAGGATCTTTCAGCTGGAGTCGTAGGTCGCGGAAAGAATGACTTCAAAATCAAAGGTTCATTCAGATGAAATTCAGATGGAACCTTAGGGATGAACTTTGGATTAGTCCGAAGGATTAGGACATCCCGCTTGAACTGAAGAAAAGGTTCCACTATTGACAGCGCTTGAAGCTCACTAACTCTCCTGGCAGATGTCAGAGCCAACAGAAGAGCTAGTTTCCATGATAGTTATTTAAGGTCCGCCTTGTGGATGGGCTCAAACAGAGCTTTCATTAGCTGAGCCAACACCAAATTAAGTTGCCAAATTGGAGGTGGAGGACGGACTGGGGGATACATCCGAAACAGGCCTTTCATAAACTGTTTGACAATTCTAGCCGACCAAAGAGAAGGACCTGAAGTCGTCCGTCTGAATCTTGAGATGGCTGCAGGATGAACTTTCACAGAAGAATGTGCCAGTCCAGATTTAGCCAGTAACAGGATGTATGATAACATTTGATGAGGAGCTGAAGTGTACGGATGGAGATGTTGCTTCTGACACCATAGGCAGAACCTCTTCCATTTTGCCTTATAAGTCTTGTTAGTGCTTGGTGCTCGAGCCTGAGACAACACATCCCTACACTCCTTGGGGAGATTCAGATGTCGTAACTCCCAGTATTCAGGAGCCACGCTGTTGAGTGAAGCGAGCCCGGATCCGGATGGAGCACTTGACCCTGAGACCTCGACAACAGGGACGGAACCAGTTGTAGGGGAATTGGATGATCCTGGGAGAGTAATAGGAGTTCCGTGTACCAGAACTGCCGGTGCAATCAAGATCATTTTGCATGGCTCCGCTTTGACCTTCCTGAGTATACTCGGAATGAGGGGTATGGGTGGAAAAGCGTAAAAGAATGCGCCGTACCAGGCAATCGAAAGCGCGTTCCCCAAGGATCCCGGATGGTGATCCCTGCTTGCATAGAACCGGCATTTGGTGTTCTCCAGAGTCGCAAACAGGTCTATGGTCGGGGTCCCCCAGACCGAAAACACCTCTTCCAGAATGACCTGATCCAACTCCCATTCGTGAGTGGTCGATTTCTGGTGACTCAGGGCGTCCGCTGTTATGTTGAGCGAACCCGCCAGGTGTTCTGCTGTTAACGCAATCTTGTGAAGGATTGCCCAATCCCAAATCAATTGAGCTTCCTTGGACAGAGTTTGAGAACTTGTTCCCCCCTGTTTGTTGATATAGTGCATGGCTGTCGTGTTGTCCGTCCGGACCAGCACTGATTGATTCTGTATTCGTGGCAGAAAAGCCTGTAAAGCTAATCGGATGGCTTTGAGCTCCAACAGGTTGATGTGGCACTGGCATTGACTTGGATCCCAGTGTCCACTGACTTGTAATTCTTGGAGGACCGCTCCCCAGCCTTCTAATGAGGCGTCCGTGGTGAGAACCATGGGAGACGGAGGAAGCATGAAAGTCAAGCCCTTGGCGATGTTGCTCCTTACCACCCACCAGTCGCATGCCTTTCTCGTTTCTGGTGTTATTGAAATCTTGTTGTCGAAAGAGCCCTCTGCTTGGTACCATTGTTTGTCGAGCTGCCCTTGCAGAGGACGCATTCGCAGCCTGCAATGTGGAATTAATGGTATGCAGGATGAGATCGCCCGAGAAGGGACTTGTAGATTTATACTGACATAGACTTATTTTTGAGCAATTGGCGAGCCAAGAGCATCATTTTGTTTTGACGATCGACTGAAGGGTAAACCTTGCAACGTTTGGTGTCCAGAATGACCCCCAGAAACCTTGCTGACCTGGACGGGTGGAGCACTGATTTGTTCTTGTTGAGCTGAAGGCCCAGGACATTGAACAATTGACTGCAGGTTGTAATAGCCTTGGAAGTTTCCTGGAAAGTTGGAGCTTTGACTAGCCAGTCGTCCAGGTAGGGAAAAACTTACAGAGATTGTTTCCTGAGGAAAGCAGCCACTGGGGCCAACACCTTCGTAAATATCCTCGGAGCCGGCCTTAGACCAAAAGGAAGTACTTTGAATTGGAAATGGCGCTTGCCTACTGTGAAGTGCAAGTATTGTCTGTGAGCTGGGTGGATCGGAACATGGAAGTAGGCATCCTCTAAATCCAGAGTCGCCATGTAATCGCCTGGATTTAAAAGACGAAGAATATCCTGAAGAGTGACCATCCTGAAGGATAGCTTGATGAGATAAGTGTTGAGCTCTCGTAGATCCAATATGGGGAGCCAAGTTTCCGTTGTTTTGCGAACCAGGAAGAACCTGGAATAAAAACCTTTCCTCCTCTGCGAGAGAGGTACAGGCTCTATTGCCCCCTTGATGAAAAGCTAGTGGGCTTCGAGACGTAGCAGTCCCAGATGTTTTGATTGACAGGCGCCTGGAGCTCTGGTTGGAGGTAGATGGTAGAACTCCAACGTATGGCCACTCTTGATGAGATTTAAGACCCACTGGTCTGATGTTATAAGATTCCAGCTGTCGAGACAAAGAGATATCCTGCCCCTCACTGATATCATCGGAGGAGGAGGAACAGTAGAAAGAGCCGCAAGGCCGCTATTGCCTCTTGGAGTTGTCACGTCCTTGACGATTCTGGCGTCCTCTCTGCGATTGACGAGAGTAAGACGCTAACTGGTCCTGACGCTGATTAGAATACTGAGGTTTGTACGATTGGGAGGACTGGGATGAATATCTTTGTTGGTTGCCACCTCTATAAGAGGAGAAACCTCTCCCTCTTGCCCCTCTAAAAGGAACCTTACGGTAGTTCAACGAACCCAAGGACTTTGCTGTGTTCGTATCCTTTAATGCTCTGAAGGGCCTAATCCACATGCTTTCCGAAAAGCATCTCTCCGTCGAATGGTAAGTCCAAGATTTTGTTCTGGACCTCCTGGCGAAACCAGGTCGCCCGCAACCAGTCCTGACGCCGTAGCACAGCTGATCCAGCCAGCGCACGAAAGGCAGTGGATGCGATGTCCATAGCGCAATCTATCACCTCCGATGAAGACCTCTCTCCTTCCACCAAGACTTTCTTGGCCTCATCCCTTGTAGATTTCGGAAGCTGTTCCACAAACGGGGACAGGTCGCACCACATCTGGCGATCATACCTGCCGAGGATGGCAATGGCATTAGCAGCACGGACAAGGAGACTGGACATAGAGGAGAATCTTTTGCCCACATTGTCCAATCGCCTTCCTTCTTTATCCGGAGTTGTAGTAAGGGGCGTGGAAGGATTCTTCGATTTGCTTTGTGCTGCTTAAGAGATTACAGAATCCGGCTTAGGTTGCCCCAGAAGACAAGCTGGACTGCCATCCGGAGCTTTGCATTTTTTCTCTAGCCTGGGAAGAACAGGAATGACAGTCGCTGGATTTTGCATAACTTTAACTCCCTCCACCATACATGTTCGATGATAGAAATAGATCGGACAGATCTTTGTATGGTTCCTTAAAGTCATATAGGAAGCAGTCTGACTGCACAGTCGTGATCGGCAGACCAAATCTGACAGATGCTCTCTCCGTGAGGTTATGGAATCCCCCAATGTTAGCAGGCGGAGAGGAGGTAGCAGTATCCTGCCCCGCTACATCTGGATCCTGCACACCACTATCATCATCATAATCCAGATCTGGATCATGCGTAGGTTCATCCTGGACACCATCATCAGAAGAGACATCATCTACTACTTCTTGAACTTCCTCTCTGGGTTCTGGATGCACAGCCCATGGAACCACCGTCGTTACTATGATTGCCGGAGCCGGAGGTCTACCAGGCGAAGGAGGGCGCTACTGCTGTGGAACAGGTGGAGTTGGAAATCTGCTCCTGTAATCCTGCAACATCAGTTGTAAGTCCGATATTAGAGACAATGGCATGGCCACCATGTCCTGTCCTAAGGTTGGAGGAGGTGTGCTTTGTTGGACATATTGTTGTTCATAATACTCCTCAGTGTCCGTATCCTGACACTTTACATTTAAGTCTGATTCTCATCCTCTTCGTCATCAGACTCCTCATCAAACAACATAGCTGGGAGTAAGAATGTTACTCTTCTAGGAGAAGTCATCTCCGGAGTTATTTGCTGCTTTCGCATGGAAATATGTATTTTCTGAATCGTCGACGACCTCGTCGACGGAGTCGTCGTCGAAGGAACCGTCGATGGAACCGTCAATGGAGAAGTGGTCTTCGTCGACGAAGATTTCATCGTCGACGGCGGATGGATCGTCAACGGAGTTTTCATCATCGACGATGGATGGATCGTCGACGGAGCTTTCATCGTCGATGGTGGATTGATCGTCGACGGCGTCGTCGACAAACTCGTCATCACCATTGCAGTCGACGTAGTTGACGTAGTCTTCGTCGTCGAAGCAGCCGTCGACACTACTCTCGTCATCATGATCGTCCACGTCGAGAATACAGCTATCGTCGACGAGCATGACGGCACCTTAAACGTCGACGATAGTCTCAATGGAGTCGATGTCGACAGAGCTACCGTCGACGGAGCCACCATAGAAATCAAGGCTTTCTGAGAAGACGTCGTCGACGTACCTGCCGATTTCGTCGTCGACGGACGCTGCTTCTTGTCAGGTTTTCCATCCTGCGAGTCAGCAGCCAGTTTCCTGCTCTCCTTCACTTTTAAAGATGGTTGTGAAGGAACAGAAACATCCTTTTTCATCTTTTTGGCTGCGTCCACCTCAGCAGCCTGTCCCAGCCTCTCCTTTTCACCTCGGTGAGGAGATTTAATGGGACTAGCCCTCTCAGACCTATCAGAGATCTTTTGTTGGGCTTTGACAAGGATTTCTGAAGAAGTAGAGGGAGGTGACCTACCCCTCTTTCTGGACTTCTCGGAAGATGAAACAGATGAAGAGTCCTCCTCGTCCGAAGACAGCACTTCCTTCCGTGACTTCATTTTCTGTAGCCAAGTTAGTAATTGCCCCTCCCTGTCTCTCAATGTCTTTGTAGAAAAGGTCCTACAGATTTTACAATCTGTGGCCTTGTGGTCTGGATAAAAGCAATAGATACAGTCATCATGCTTGTCCTCCACAAAAAGTCTCTTTTCTGCACAGGTAGCACAGGCCCTGAACAAAGCCTTCTTTTCCTTGCCCGACATAATGATTTTCTGAAGTAATTTTGAAGAAGAATTGAAGTTGAAGAAAGAAAACTGAGCAGAGCTCAGAGGAGACTCCCTAGCACAACGTGCGATAGAAAATCTGAGGCTCTGAGGCTCTCTCAGGAAGGTTCTATGTGGTGAGGCTATTCTGATTGGTTGTTGCGGAAAGTTTGGGCTCTTTTACACAAAGAGGGTGATATGCTACAAAATGAGATGAGGCCTAGACCTGGTTTTCTCTTTTGTACCTATGGTTATGATATCTTTTTATTTACCGAGGCTCCCATTCCGATGACGGGGAATGATACAAAGCATGGGAATCTGTGAAAGTTCCAATACTGGGGTAAAAATAAGGTGTGTTTTACTTTATTGCACACCCATAGTAAAGATTTAATGGCTTTTGTAATCAAATGTGCTACTTTAGCTGCAAATGTTTTCTGCATGTTTCAAGAATTGGAAGTTCTAAAGATTCACAGAGGAATCCATGCTACGAGGTTTGTGTGAGTGTAGCTTTATTTATTTCAGAAATTTGCAAAAGTTTTCTAGGTTAAATCTGGAAACCTGTGATAGTCACAGCTTCCCAGCGCAATCCACGCAAAGTCTGGAGAAGTCTCTTTTCTTATTTATTTATTTTATGAGTTTTACATAGCGCTGGCTAGACCCGGAGCGCTCTACATGAGGATCAGAGTTAAAGGTTACAAGTTACATTTGTTCCAAAAGCAAAATCAAACATAGGATACAAAGTAAAGTTACAGAATTTCGTCAGGGGAGGGGGAGGAATGGGAGAAAACAGGGAGACGGGGAGAAACTGTGCCCAATGTCCGGCTGTGTAGGTGACGGCCGAGGGGATGAACCAGGGCCGATCTCCTCTATAGCAGAACAAGACAGCTCCACCGGGCTTCGGACATAATGCTTGGACTCCACTGTCAGGATAATGATCAGGAGCAATCCGAGAACGTCATAATAAAGCGGGGGAGTTGGAGAGATGAGAAACCGCAGTCAGAACAAAATCCAGACGTCATCTTGAGGTCAGG
Organism: Lissotriton vulgaris; assembly: GCF_964263255.1. Lineage (NCBI taxonomy): Eukaryota > Metazoa > Chordata > Amphibia > Caudata > Salamandridae > Lissotriton > Lissotriton vulgaris. The sequence continues at coordinate 23,379,802 of NC_141700.1, forward strand.
CCCTGTCCTGAGGGGCCTCTGCAAAGAATATTTCGGCTTCGAACAAAGTGCCCGGGCCAGATCGTTAAGTATGGGGGGGTTTCCCAGAGATGCCTCCACTGCTATCACATAAATGATGAGATGTGACACAGCCAAGAGGGAAACTCCCATTCCGGACAGCCAGAACTCCACCATTGGATCGTGCAGTGCCCGGAGGAAACCAAGGGAGGAAACCAGGCTTCCAGACCCAGCTGTGTATGGAGAGATCATGCTGCCTTTTCTCTCCCACTTTTCTCTTTAGAACCATTGAGTGTGCCTTCCCTCTGATGAACAGTCCTCCCCTTGTCACAGACGTCTAATTGGCCACCATTTTAAAGTCAGGGGGGTCGCGTTGGTTCCTTGTTGTGTGTCTGGGCGCTGTGGTGGTTCCCAACCTTCAAAACCATTTCCTGCCAGTGTGGGTGCTTGTTTTTGCGCCCTGACTCACAGTAAAACACTGGAGAACAAGGATCCTTTCACCACCGCGTCGTCCCGATCCCCAGGGGTCCGTCGCAGAGGCACTCCGTATGCTGTTTGCAGGAAGTCACTTTCATGTAGCCACCGGGTCACTTCTGTGCGCACCGGGGATGCAGTGGGGGCAGCTCTGGAGCACGCCGCTCCTCCGACGCAGTCTCCAGGGGGCCCGCTCCTGATTACGTGGCCACCGCTCAGTTATATAATTGCAGCAGGTCCACTAAGCCCCAAGGGCCATTTTGAGGCGCGATTGCCTGGCAAGCTTAAAGCCAATAACACGGCAACAAAGGAGTTAGGGGGAAAGGCGCCCACAGTGGCAGAAGCACCCAATGCTCCGATGTCTGGAGATAGTTTTTCCAGCTGGTTTTGGTGCGGTGAAGTACCGTGCTTGGTTGTCGTGGCGTTGGGCTACCACGGAGCTTCACCTCCAAGCAGCCATGATGGACCCAGGCCAAGCCCCCATGTTTTCTCTCTTTGGTGGTGTCATTTCTTGGGTGGGAATGGGTCAGCATGTAATTTGTGAATACCCACTGGCTCTAAAGTTTGTGAGGATTAAACTTTCCATACATGCTGGAACCGGGAATGTTACCTCCTGACAGAGTGGGATTTACTCATGGATAGTATTACACAAGTGTGGAGTAATTCTGCAGTTTTTATATCAAAAGCAAATTCACCTTTGGTGAATTTCTTGCAAGCATCAATCTGGCCATTTTCTGATGCACAAGTTCCTGTTAAACATACAATCGACTTCATGAGTCGGTCCTGCTCTCCCTATTCGACCTCGATTTGGTGGATGTAAGAGGTATACTCCCTGAAGAGAGATACTGTTTGCATAAAACCTTTCATGTCCTTTGAAGCATGTACGTAGTTGACATGGCAAGTAGCAACCAAGGGCAGTGCTTCTTAACCTCATGACTTCTGGCCCCCCCACAAAATCATTACTTGAAGCCGGACCCCCTAGTTTAGGCAATTTCTATGATTTGAAACTCAAATCGATATACAAAAATACAAAAACACTTGCAAGTGTTAAACTATTGAAATATTTTGTTTAATTCACAATCAAATATAGAAAAACTGTTGTCATTTTTATTGTTGCTTCTTTGTTTGTAAATACTTTTTTTATTTTAACTTATGAGTTTACATATTATTTAATAAATTAAATAGTTGCAGATCCTCCGAGTTCGCCTCGCGGGCTCCCAGGGGTCCAGAGACCACAGGTTAAGAACCACTGGTACTCACCTTCCTGAGTCAGGGTACTGATGCCAACTCCTGGGTCGCTGAGCTTGATAAAGGGGGCACTTCCAGAGGAGGCATCTCCCTCCCGGGCTAGTAGCACCTTCTTGGCCGAAACATTGCCATGAATTATATTCTTATCTTCCTGTTAATTTCAAGACAATTTGACAGAGAGATCAGGAGAACAAAGTTAGTGAACAAATCTGATGGACAGTCTGAATTGCTCTAAACCTTAAAGAAAGGCTTTACTGTACTGAAGAACGTTCTATATGAGCCATATGCCATTTTCGTGAATTTAGGCTTACTTCTCTAATCTTCATTTGTGTGCAAACTTTTTTTCTAAGATAGTGTCCCCTCAACATCCTTTTTTTGGGCTGTGCTGTATGTCTCACAAAAAACATCACACTTTTTGTCAAAAGATTTGGAAACTCCCTGAAGCTCAACATATTTTAAAAACAAACTTACTGAGTTTGACTGAAGCAAATTATGCCATATATATATATATGAGGAACAGAGGTGCTCGATTGACTTCAGGTAGGTTAACGCTTTCTGCGTTCCTCGGTGTGTGGATCATGAGAGGTCTCACTCACTCACCAGGAAGTTGAGGGCGTAGGCCAGCTGCTTGACCACCTCGAGCTTCCAGCTGGTCGTCACCTTCCCGCTGGCCTTGTGCTTCTTCAGGTAGATATCAAGGGCCCCGTGCTTCACGTACTCTTGTACCATGATACCTGTGCACCAGCAACACAAAGAACAGCGACTGTGGACAACTCTAAAGCCCAACACCAGCCGATGAGTACTACCTTCTCTGAGGTTCAAACTTTGTAGGACGACCTACACTTTCGACTCGAAAGTAACATAAAATCATATTATTTTCCATTCCATGCAATCATCTAGTAACTCAAGAAAAGAGCATTGACACATATTTTCAGTCATCAACAATCACAGAATATGTGTCAATTTACTGCAGAAAAACAGCTGTTCTTTTAATAATTCTCAAAACATTTGTTTACGTTTTTGTGTTAAAAGATCTCTCAATTATAAAGGGTTTCTGTATGTTTTGGGGCACATGGGTTATGTTGGAACTGGGTCCTGTGGAGATCCTCTGTTCTGTTATCTGCCAGAGGAGGTCTTTCAGTAGCAAACACTGAGTAAGAGCAAACATACTAATATGTGAAGAAAGACGATGAAACGATAGTGTATAATCAGGAAAAAGAGCAATATTGTTTATAATCAAGATTGAAAGAGCGAAATACGTTAAGTATAGACAGTAGACAAGTGTATACATTTAAGATTAGTTGGGAAATAAACAAACATTTATACAATTAGTGTGGAGAAGTGATTCCAGAGGAAAGAAAGAAAGAAGGTAAGAAATAAAGAAAAAGAAAGTGAACAAAATAAGAATAGAATAATGAATTCAAAATAAAAGGAGAGCATGTGTGAAGATTACAGAAATGACAGATCGAAACTGAAATAAAAAAGAAGCGCAAATTCACCAAATAAAAAGACAATAGAATTTACACATATTCTCAAATCTATGGGGGGGCTGCCACTAACGTTTGAATCTCAGGCCTCTTCTAGTTCTGTGTAACTGCTCCTCGCAATCGATGGTTCCCACTCCAAATGGCATGGCTTGTGATCGCAAGATTTCCTGCGAGGTGGGCAAAAGGTAATGTTCGACAAGATTTGCTTGGCGCTAAGTTGACTAAGTCGATCATTTAGAGCTGTCAGAGTAAGGGCTCCTCCCTGCCAAATATGTGTTTCCCCCACCCTCCTCTAGAGGTGGAGGAGCCACCAGGTCCCCAATAGTGGATTCTCAACTCCCTTTTACATCACAACCCTTTACCGCTAGGTCACAGCGACGGTAACCTCACTGTAATGAGGTCCAGCGTCCAGTCTCCTGACTGGTAGGGTTACTTCAAAATACCTGAACAAGAGACCTCAGACTGCGCTTGCGCAGCCCTTTTACACCCAAGTGGTCAAGTGCTTTTTTTCATATGGGCTCATATAGCGCCTGGTAAGTGATCCACCAGCCCATGACATTTAGATGTCCCTATCTGCCTGGCGAGGATCTCTGTAATGTAAAAATATCTGCCACACTGAATGAACTTTCATCAAATATACATGGCCAGCAGGCTGCCATGCCATATTTTTGCCACTCAGCATCTTGTTTTAGTTTTTAGAAACAATCTCCAACGCAGGAGTTTGCTGAGAGAAAAAAACTGGTGGCCTTGAATTGCAAGTAGTTTTCTCCCTGTGTGCTGTGGCCATTGTTTCTTTTCCCTGCCTTTGTTTGACAGGTCTCGCAAGGTGGACCTCGGTGGGGTAGTTAGTGACAGTGGGGGACAGGCTGGTTGTGACGCTTGCAACAACTGCCAACCTTCGGCACTGTGATGTACCTCTGTGTAAGGTGTCCTCCGGCGGGGGACTGAAAAGAGACTCTATCATCAGAAACCTTCTGGTCTTCCACTCATAAAGGAGTCAGGAAAATGCAAGTATACTGGGCAGGACATACACCAGTTTGATGCACAACTATCTCCTCCACCAAACTCTAAATGACTCCATAAGCATTGACCATTTTATGTTTTTAAGAAGTGCGTTGTGCTTACTGTCTTTTCCGACACAGACGCCATAGAGCAGGAGCAGGTGCTTGTGGGAGATCCGGCTCATCAGGCTGGCGGCTTCCAGGAAAGACTATCCATGCAAAAGAGAAGAAGAAAAACAGGTTAAAGGATCCATGTAACACTACAGGAGAACCCCTCTAGTGAGGGCTATCTCTACAAAGCAGAAACAGAAAGGGCCCATGTGCCATTACAGAAGAAAGCCTCTAGGGAGGGCTATCCATGCAAAGAAAAAAGAAAAAGGGGACATGTGCCATCACAGAAGAAACACACCAGTGAGGGCTATCAGTGGAAAGAATAAACAGAAAGGGGACATGTGCCATCACAGAAGAAACCCTCCAGTGAGGGCTATCCGTGGAAATAACAAACAGAAAGAGGACATGTGCCATCAGAGAAGAAACCCTCCAGTGAGGGCTATCCATGCAAAGAAGAAAGAACAAGGGGACATGTGCCATCACAGAAGAAACCCTCAAATGAGGGCTATCCATGCAAAGAAGAAAGAAAAAGGGGACATGTGCCATCACAGAAGACACACACCAGTGAGGGCTATCCGTGGAAAGAATAAACAGAAAGGGGACGTGTGCCATCACACAAGAAACCCTCCAGTGAGGGCTATCCATGCAAAGAAGAAAGAAAAAGGGGACATGTGCCATCACAGAAGAAACCCTCCAATGAGGGCTATCCATGCAAAGAAGAAAGAAAAAGGGGACATGTGCCATCACAGAAGAAACACACCAGTGAGGGCTATCCATGCAAAGAAGAAAGAAAAAGGGGACATGTGCCATCACAGAAGAAACCCTCGAATGAGGGCTATTCATGCAAAGAAGAAAGAAAAAGGGGACATGTGCCATCACAGAAGACACACACCAGTGAGGGCTATCCGTGGAAAGAATAAACAGAAAGGGGACATGTGCCATCACAGAAGAAACCCTCCAGTGAGGGCTATCCATGCAAAGAAGAAAGAAAAAGGGGACATGTGCCATCACAGAAGAAACCCTCCAATGAGGGCTATCCATGCAAAGAAGAAAGAAAAAGGGGACATGTGCCATCACAGAAGAAACACACCAGTGAGGGCTATCCATGCAAAGAAGAAAGAAAAAGGGGACATGTGCCATCACAGAAGAAACCCTCAAATGAGGGCTATTCATGCAAAGAAGAAAGAAAAAGGGGATATGTGCCATCACAGAAGGAACACACCAGTGAGGGCTATCAGTGGAAAGAATAAACAGAAAGGGGACATGTGCCATAAGAGAAGAAACCCTCCAGTGAGGGCTATCCGTGGAAATAACAAACAGAAAGAGGACATGAGCCATCAGAGAAGAAACCCTCCAGTGAGGGCTATCCGTGGAAAGAATAAACAGGAAGAAACAAGTAACTTTCCTGTAACTACTGTTATCCAGTATTGGTATCTTTCATAGATTCACACGCCTGAATCATTCCCCGTCTTCGTAGTGGGAGTCCCACGGTACATAAACAACAAAGTAAGAAGTAAATAGTACCTTTCCATCGGCTATTATGGTAGCAACCATATACTCTATAGCCTATTAGTCTCCTTTTACAAAAAGGATCAAAGTGAAAACTCAGCCAATCAGCACCCAGCACCCTCTAGAACCTTCCCAAGAGAGGCTGAGTCCCTCAGATTTTCCAGCACGAGTATAGTCAGCACTGTATCCTAGAGGTGCCTCTCTGGGGAGGAGGGTGGGTGCATGTGAATCTATGAAAGATACCAATACTGGATTACTGTAGTTACAGGTAAGTAACTTGTTTCTTATCCTGTATTGGGGTATCTTTCATAGATTCACATAGTAAGCAGTTCCTTGTCTGTATGTATATATATATATATATAATATATATATATATATATATATATATATATATATATATATATATATATATATATATATATATATATATATATATATACAGACAAGGAACTGCTTACTATGTGAATCTATGAAAGATATATATATATATATGCAACAAAAGTTCCCACGTTACTGGAGCCCATATATATATACATATACTAGCTGTACCCGGCCATGCGTTGCTGTAGCTCAGTCTGAACCAAAGTGAACCAACTCCTCCCCCCTCCCTCCACACACTTCCCGGTCAGCCATCCTGACACCAACTGTCCATCCTAATATATGTAGACTATTGTCTCTATGCGTCCCTTCTTAATGTTGCAACGTGAACCAACTCCTCCCACCTCCCTCCATCCACTTCCCGGTCTGCCATCCTGACACCAACTGTCCATCCTAATATAGGTAGACTATTGACTCTATGCGTCCCTTAATGTTGCAAAGTGAACCAACTCCTCCCCCCTCCCTCCACCCACTTCCCAGGCTGCGCTAAAGTTGCAAAGTGAATCAACTCCGCCCCCATACCTCCACCCACTTCTCGGTCAGCCATCCTGACACCAACTGTCCATCCTAATATATGTAGACTATTGTCTCTATGCGTCCCTTCTTAATGTTGCAAAGTGAACCAACTCCTCCCCCCTCTCTCCACCCACTTCCCGGTCTGCCATCCTGACACCAACTGTCCATCCTAATATATGTAGACTATTCTCTCTATGCGTCCCTTGCAGTTGCTGCGCAGCAACCAAATCGGTAGGGTCTGTTCGGACTTTTGATTAAAAACACGAGCGAATTGGATTCGCGCTTATTCGAATCCAACGTTGTGTATATACAAACACGCGCTTAATCGAATCCAATGTTGTGTCAAAATTTCAAAGTAATCGGTGAAGAACTTTCGGAGATTTACATTTTTGAATAAACGAACATTGACATTTTTATGTGTCTGTTCAGGCTTTCGATTAAAAACACGCGTATTGTACAACACGCGCATATTCGAATCCAACGTTTTGTATATAAAAACACGCGCATATTCGAATCCAACATTGTGTCAAAATTTCAAAGCAATCGGTGAAGAACTTTCGGAGATTTACGATTTTGAACAAACGAACATTTACATATATATATATATATATATATATATATATATATATATATATATATATATAAACATATACGTAAACACATGTATGAATATGCATAAAATGCAGACTTGTGCATATTTGTCTGCGAAAAAGCACTTTTGTGGATGGTGGGTAGTGCTATAACAATTTTACACGCGACAGTAATCCAAAGAGGAAGGACCTTAACATAAAACAGAGCATAGAATACTTGCAGCATTAACAAGCAAAGCATAACAAAAAAAATCATCATGCATAGATATATATATCTAAAAGACATAGATTGTAATCAAACCCCCTTTAGAGGCAGCTTACCTTAAGAAAACAGATTCCTTAAAACTGCCTGCCCCACAGATGCGTCAGCACGTTGTGATGACTCCAGATAATAATGCTGTGCGTCGTCTTCCACGTAGCAGCTCTACAGATTTTTTCAAGTGGCACTCCGGCAAACAGGGCAGTTGATGCTGAAACTGTTCTAGTGGAGTGCCCTCTCACAGTTCTTGATAAATGCTTGCCAGCCTTGTCATTGCAAAACTGAATTGCGCATGCTATCCATCTGGATATAGTAGCTTTGGAGACTGCAGTGCCTTAACAATTCTGGCCATAAGCTATGAATAGCTGATTAGATTTTCTTATGTCTTTAGTTTTTGCAAATAAAATTTAAGGCATCTCTTGAGGTCTAAAGTGTGCAATGCTCTTTCCGCAGGCATGGAAGGGTTAGGGAAGAATGTCCTCAGAATGACTGGCTCATTCAAATGGAATTGCGAAGGGACTTTAGGGATGAACTTGGTGTTCGTCCTCAGAATGACCATTTGATCAGTGAATCGCAAGAACGGATGAAGGCCTGTATTTCACTAACCCTTCTTGTTGAAATAAGCGCTAGGAGAAGTGCGACCTTCCATGTCAAGTACTTTAATCCTGCCTTGTGAATGGGCTCAAATGGCGGTTTTAGCAACTGAGACAACACCACATTAAGCTGCCATTCCGGAGGTGGAGCTTTGAAGGGTGGAAAAGCTCGAAATAGACCCTTCATAAATTGCTTAATGACTCTTGATGACCATAAATATGGAGTATGAGGCAATCGCCTGTATCTTGATATGGTGGCCAGGTGAACTCGGACTGACGAGTGTGCAAGAATAGACTTTACTAGGGAAAGCAAATAAGGTAGGATCTCCTCTGGAGCAGAAAGAAAAGGAACAATATCCTTGTGTTTGCACCATACGCAGAAGCGTTTCCATTTAAGCTTGTAAGTTTTATTGGTGCTTTCAGCTCTAGATTTGCCAATACCGTCTTTGCAGTCTTGCGAAATTTTCAAATCTCTAAATTCAAAGTATTCAGGAGCCATGCATGCAATTGCAGAGAAGCTGGCTTCGGGTGACCCACTTGGCTCCTGTTCTTTGTCAACAGCGTTGGTGTCGGCAACAGACGGATGGGTTGTGATTCAGAGAGAAGGAGGAGTTCTGTGTGCCAGTGCTGTCTGGGCCACCTGGGGGCTATCAGGAGAATGCGGCAACGCTCCCATTTCATCTTCGTGAGGACCCTGGGTATCAGAGGAATGGAGGAAAAGTGTATGCATGGTTCCTTGACAAGCGCATCAAACGAGCATTCCCCCGAGAGTTTTTGGAGAGGGAATCTGCTAGCGAAGAACCAGCATTTTCAGTTGAGCTGGGTCGCAAATAGGTCTAGCGCTGATTCCCCCCAGCTTGCAAATATCTCGTCCAGTTGTTCTTGCTCCAGCTACCATTCATGACAGCTGTCGCTCGTTCTGCTCAAGGTATCCGCCAAAGTATTCCAAAGACCTGGGACATGTTCTGCCGCGAGAGAGATGTGATGGAGCGTCAACCAGTTCCACAACTGTTGCACGTCCTGGGACAGGGTCAGGGATTTTGTACCTCCTTGCTTGTTGATATAAAATATGCTTGTGGTGTTGACCGTCCAGATCAACACTGACGACCCTTGTATTCGAGGAAGGAAATCCCGAAGAGATAAGAAAATGGCTTTCAGCTCCAGACTGTTTATGTGCATCTGCCACTGAGCCAAGGACCATTTCCCTTGCACCTATAGATCCTGCAAGTGTCCTCCCCATCCTTCCATAGAAGCATCTGTTGTGACTACGTAATCTGGGATGACTGGAAGAAAAGACTGGGCTTGGGACAGATGAGAAGTTTGAGTCCACCACATGAGGGCCTCCTTCATCTAAAAAGTGACTTTGAGTACATCGTCGAAAGAACCTGAGGTCTGAATCCACTGACGCTGCAATTCCTCTTGAAGAGGTCTCATGTGTAATCGAGTTAGCGGCACAAGATCAATTGTGGAAGAGAGCATTCCCAGTAGAGATTTGAAAACTCTCACTGAAACACACTTTTTTCTGTACAATTTGAGTGCTAATGCTCTTAACCTTTGTTGCCTTTCCTCGGAAAGGAAAGCTTTGTTTTGGATGGTGTCCAGTTTTGCCCCCAGAAATGTCATTAACCGGTTAGGGAAAATTGAAGATTTTTGAAAATTGACTGAGAGACCCAGATTGTGGAAAAGAGTGAGACTGAGAGACCCAGATTGTGGAAAAGACTGAGGCAATCATTTGTAGCTGTCTCCACTTTGATATTATTGTTGTCGGCCCTGCCCGAGTCTCCGCCCCGCTCCCGCCTTCCCAGCTCAGCCTCCCTCGCCCCTCCCCTCCCACTATCCACATATGACAGTTGCTCTTGCGCGCAGCGTCCACGCGCAGCGACCGCGCCCAATTCGCGCCGAAGGTGCGCCAAAGGTAAGCCCGTCTACGCCCGTCCGCGCCTGGACCGCACCCAGTGCCAGACCCCCTGGTCCCCGTCCCACCCACCCCACCCGCATTACTTAGGACGCCTCCACCCTCCTAGCCCTTAACCCCGGCCGACTCTCCAGCTGCGCCCAAGCCGCCCCTGGACACACCCATGGACCCTTCTCTTGCAATTCCTGCAAGTTCGACGGCACCAAGACCAACTCCTCATCCACGAACACCAAACAGAGCTCCGACACTAACCACCTTAGATGCATCTTGCTCAACACCCGATCGATCCACAGACACGCCATCGACCTCTGGAATCTACTAGACACCATCTCCCCGGACGTTGCCTTCCTAACAGAAACATGGATGAACGCCTCCTCAGCCCCAGACATCACCATTGCCATCCCGGAAGGATACAAGATCATCCGTAAGGACCGCACCGACCAAACTGGAGGAGGCATCGCCATCGTTCATAAGAACTCCATCCGCATCTCTACCAGCTCAGACGTCAACCTTGCCAGCGCCGAACACCTTCACTTCCAGATCCACACCGACCCCAAGACCACACTCAGAGGCACCCTCCTCTACCGACCTCCAGGATCCCGCGCACACTTCAGTGACGACATCACCGACTTTATCACCCCACACGCTCTCCCCTCCGAGGAATACATTCTACTTGGAGACCTCAACTTTCACCTGGAAAGGAGCTTCGACTGCAACACCACCACCCTCCTGGACAATCTCGCCAACCTCGGACTCAAACAAATTGTTAACACCCCCACCCACATCGCAGGTCACACACTCGACCCCATCTTTTCCTCCAGCAAACATATCTCCTTCAGTCACACCACAACTCTACACTGGACGGACCACAGCTGTGTTCACTTTACCTACAATAAGACCGCAACTCACAACCTCCCTCAACCTACTCTACGAAGAAACTGAAACAAAATCACCATCGACCAGATCTCCTCATCGCTGCTTCAAAACCCCCTTGTCCAAACCTCAAACCCCAACCAAGCAGCCATTAACTTCACCCATTGGCTATCCAACAGCGCCGACATCCTTGCACCATTGAAAAAACGTCAAACCAAAATAGGCAGCAAAAACGCCTCCTGGTTCAACGATGATCTTAAGAAATCTAAGAAACTCTGTCGCTCCCTCGAGAATGCCTGGAAAAAAGACCCAAACACCATCACCAGGGACGCCTTCAAAAACGCCACACGCATACACCACCAACTGATCCGGACTGCCAAGAAAGCCGCTTTCAAAGACCGACTAGATAACAACGCCCACAACAGCAAGGAACTATTCAACATAGTCAAAGAATTTACCAACCCCTCCGCCAACTCCAACGACATCACCCCCTCTCAAGCCCTCTGCGACTCCCTAGCTTCGTTCTTCCACAACAAAATCGCAGACATCCACAACAGCTTCGACAACCAACCCGGAGACCAACCCTCCCAACCCTCCGCCGTACCTTCACCCCCCTTGAACATCCTTAATGACTGGAACCCAATCTCCACTGAGGACACCATCCGCCTGATGAACTCCATCCACTCAGGATCCCCCACAGACCCATGCCCTCACCACATCTTCAACAAAGCAAATTCCATCATAGCACCACACCTCCGAGACGTCATCAACTGCTCCCTCAACTCCGCCACCTTCCCGGAAAGCTGGAAACACGCAGAACTCAGCGCCCTTCTGAAAAAACCCACAGCTGACCCCACCGAACTCAAAAACTACCGACCCATCTCGCTCCTACCATTCCCGGCCAAAGTCATCGAGAAAGCCGTCAACAACCAGCTCGCCACCTTCCTCGAAACCAACAAATCCCTCGACCCTTCACAGTCCGGCTTCCGAGCCAAACACAGCACGGAGACCGCCCTCATCGCCGCAACAGACGACATTCGAACTCTACTGGACAATGGAGACACAGTCGCCCTCATCCTCCTCGACCTCTCCGCAGCCTTCGACACAGTCTGCCATAGCATCCTTCTACAGCGCCTCAGAAACATCGGAATCCAAGGAAAAGCACTGGATTGGATCACTTCGTTCCTCACCGGAAGAACCCAGAGAGTCCGCCTCCCACCATTCAAGTCAGAGGCCACTGAAGTCATCTGCGGCGTACCGCAAGGATCCTCACTCAGCCCCACCCTCTTCAACGTATACATGAGCCCCCTCGCGGCCATCGCACGCCAACACAACCTCAACATCATCTCCTACGCAGATGACACCCAACTGATCCTCTCACTCACCAAAGACAGTAATACCGCCAAAACCAACCTTCATGCAGGAATGAAAGAAGTAGCCGAATGGATGAAGCATAGCCGTCTAAAACTCAACTCAGATAAAACAGAAGTCCTTATCTTAGGAACCTCCCCCTCCGCCTGGGATGACTCCTGGTGGCCAGAGGCTCTTGGAAAAGCACCCATCCCGACGGATCACGCACGGAACTTAGGCGTCATTTTAGACTCCTCACTCTCGATGTCCAGACAGGTCAGCGCCGTCTCATCATCTTGCTTCAACATTCTTCGCATGCTCAAAAAAACATTTCGCTGGATCCCCACCGAAACCAGAAAAACGGTCACCCATGCACTGGTTACAAGCCGCCTTGACTATGGAAACACCCTATACGCCGGCACCACCGCAAAACTCCAGAAAAAACTCCAACGCATCCAGAACGCATCAGCCCGGCTCATACTTGACATCCCACGTAAAGACCACATCTCCAATCACCTGAAAAACCTCCACTGGCTCCCCGTCAATAAGAGGATTACTTTCCGCCTCCTAACCCACTCACACAAATCACTTTACGAACTCGGACCCGATTGCCTCAACACTCGACTTTCCTTCTACACCCCCCCCCCGCCAGCTACGTTCCTCCAACCAAGCCCTTGCTACCGTTCCTCGCATCAATAAAACCACCATGGGAGGTAGATCCTTCTCCTACCTGGCTGCTAAAACATGGAACTCACTCCCCACTCACCTTCGTCTCACTCAGAACCATCTAGCATTCAGAAAGCAACTGAAAACTTGGATATTTGACAAGTAATCCCCCCACCCTTCCTCAAGCGCCTTGAGACCCTCTGGGTATGTAGCGCGCTATATAAATCCATTTGACTTGACTTGAAGGTAAGGGAATACCTGATTACCTTTGTTTCTCAAGACTGCTGCCACTGGAGCTAGGAATTTTGTGAACGTCCGTGGGGCCGATTTGAGGCCAAATGGAAGGACTCAGATTTGATAGTGGGTACAGCCACTGTGAACCTCAGGAACTTCCTGTGCTTTGGATGAATAGGGGCGTGGAAATATGCATCCTCGAGATCCAATGAAGTCATGTAATCGCCTTTGTTGAGGCGTTGTAGGATGTCTGAAAGAGTAACCATCCTGAATGTCTGACTCTAGATATTTGTTCAATTTTCTGAGGTCTAGGATAGGCCTCCACTCTCCTGACTTTTTGCAAATGAGAAAGAAGCAGGAGTAGAAACCTTTCCTCCTTTGGGAAAAGGGACCTTTTCTATTGCCCTTTTCTGAAGCATTACACGTGCTTCTTTCTTGAGTAAGTGAAGGTGAAGGGGTGCAATCCCCTGGGAGGAGTATTGGGAGGCTTTTGGTTGAATTCCAATGTGTGGCCATAAGTGATGAGATCCAGGACCCAATTGTCTGAAGTGGTGTGTTGCCACTGGCCGATATGCTCGGAAATTGACGCACCATTCTGAGGAGAAGAAAGAGCAGCTGGTACTCAATTGAAATCACTGTTTTGTGCTGGTGTCACAGCCCTGGGATCCCGGCTTTCGTTTGGAGCCTTGTCTGGAGAAACCAGCTGTACTCGCTTGACGGTAGGACTGCTGTTGATATCCCTGACGGTATTGCGGCTGAAAGGTCTGATCGGACTGGGAACGCAGGTAATTCCCTCTATAATTGGAGAAGCCCCTACCTCTGGCTCCTCGAAAGGGCACTTTGCGGTACTGCAAGGTTCCAAGAGCCTTAGCAGTGTCAGTATCCTTCTTAATGGTGGTAAGTGCCTCATCAATATGGCTACCAAACAGGATGTCATCACCATAGGCCATATCCAATATCTTTGTTTGGACTTTCGGGCGGAAATTAGTTGCCTTTAACCACCCCTGATGTCTTAGAACGGCAGCTCCAGCTAACTGCCTGAAACCAGTTGTGGCAATGTCCATAGCAATAACTATGATTTCAGACGCTGCTCTCTCTCCTTCAGTGAGTAGTTTAACAAACTCTTCCTTGCTATCGTCAGGGACGACCTCCTTCATTGAACCAATGTCGAACCCTATTTGTCTGTCATAATGGGCTAGAATGGCCATAGCATTAGCTGCTCTAACTGAGACCGCCATTGAAGAGAATCTTTTCCCAATCTAATAAAGGCGTCGACCATTCCTTCTCTGGTGGAGAAAGGATAGATGTAGATGGATTTTTTGAGCATCTCTGAGCTGCCTGAGAGATCACCGAGTCAGGTTTAGGGTGACTCGTAAGACATGCTGGAGAGCCCTCCGGTGCTCTGTATTTTTTATCAAACCTGGGTAACACAGGAATCACAGAAGCTGGAGCTTTCATGACTTTAATCCCTTCCTGTCAGATATGGTCAATTATGGGTATTGACCTGACAGTCTTAGTTATTTATTTATTTATTTATTTATTTTAAAGGTTTTATATAGCGCTGGCTAGACCCGGAGGTATCAGAGCGCTTTACATGAGTATCAGACCATAGTTGCTAGTTACATCGTTATAAAGCTTAAACAGTTGTTAGAGCATGGCAACATAGTTACATGTAAGGTCGAGGTAGACAATAAGGACATATAAGTAAGCGAAAAAGCAGGCAAGGGGAGGGGTTCAGGGGAGGAGGGAGGAGCAGGGGAAGTAAACATAGAATGAAGGAGGCAAAGAGGAGGGGAGGGTGAGAAACACAGCATGGAAAGAGGAGGGGGAGGGTGACGGGAACACACACCGGTAGACGAGTCAAAACAGAGAACGAAGGAGGCAAAGAGGAGGGGAGGGTGAAAAACACAACATGGAAAAAGGAGGGGGAGGGTGAAGGGGATACAGACCGGTAGACAAGTCGAAGCTGCGTCCAGTAAGCTGTGATCCCAGGGGAAGTGGAAGTCTCTGAGACTCCAAGGTCTACATACTGGATCCAGAGGGAGTCCTTTGACAAGGGGTGCCATACCATACCTCAACTGTGAGTGGCTCCCGGGTGCTGTGGACTCTCTCAGTGGGTACGCTGAGACTCCAGAGTATAAATATTGGATCTTTCCCCAGCAAGGGGAGAAGGAGTGCTTAGTCTAAGGGCACAAAGGACGGGAGGCTAGGCGGTGTAGCAGGCAAGGAGAGAGATTCAGGGGAGAGGAGCAAAGGAAGTAGACAAAGAAAAGAGTACTAAATGGGAACAAACAGCATCAGTTTGGGGAACAGACTGTTTTCTCTCTGTGGCCATGAGTTTGCCCCATTTCTAAGGTAAAAGCCTAGCACATGCCATTCCAGAAGCTTGTGTTTCCAGGTAAGACACATCTATGGGACTGGCAGCGGAAAGCAGCTAGCACAGCTGGAAGAGAAGCAAGACTAGGCCTGACATAATCCTCCAGAAATCAAGGCACAGAAAAAGGAAGGCACTGGCAGTGGTTTTATCTTCGGTGAGGTTTTCCTCTGCTCTGGAGTCATTTGTGTGGCAATGTGGCTCGTTTGTGACATATTTGTGGAAAATTTCACACAAAGACATAGTCGCTGAAGCCCTCCAAACGCAAGTGGAATAACAACTAAGATGTGCACTAAGAAGGCTTCCTGAACACTTTCAGGTGAGGCCAGTGGATAAGGGTTACGGGAAGTGTTTTTGGCTCTTTAGTTTCTGTGCACTGCCTGGGAAAGGACCATATCAAGTATGATGCCAGCTAAAAATGCTACTTCGATTCTTAGAAGAAAATGAGAAGCAGAGATCCTAGTCTGAGACTTCTGAGTCTATTGGTTGCGATCAGACACAAACTGCAATAGAGAGGCAGATCTGTCTGAGGGAATAAGCAAATACACTTTGCAATCTGGTTGCTCACATAGTTTGGACCGAAACCAGGATGATTCTTGACATCAACACTGATATGAATATTTATCTTGTTTCAAGACAATTGAGGCAGTGAACAGCACCTAATATGTGAAGAATAGTGGCCTCTTCTCATAAAGTGATGACTAAAAGCGAAACAAGTGAAGACAAAACTGGGACAGGTGCACCAAACCGGTTATGAAGAGTGATAGTGTAACCATAAAACGCTACACGCATGTAATGTTACACACATGCTACTATACCACACAAGAACCACCATAAATATGAAGCGGAAAAAAAAAAGAAAACTGTTACTCCTTCAGCAAAACAAAATGATAGGACTGAGCTATTCAAGACTAACAACTTTGCTTGAATATACAGTTATTCGGCAACACTAAACGCTTCTAGAAGTGAAGCAGATAGAAATTATGATGGTCAGTTAAAGAGATAACTACAGCTCTGTCCCTTGCAAAAGATGATGGGGAACTCAAAGAAGGTTGTCCTGCAGAGAACGTGGCAATTATCGTGTAGGACTACAGATGTATGCAAGGGATGCAAATATTACGAATACAGAAGTATTTGGCTTGATGATGAGTAAGCATGTATGAACAAAGGGTTGAGATAACCGCTTTTTGTGGTGCTACAGAAATACACTTCCTCACCTGATCCTTAAAATCATAAAGGAAACAATCCAATTGATGGACAGCCGTTGGCAGATGAAACCAGTTAGGGGCTCTGTCCATAAAATTATGGAATCAATCAATCAATCAATCGAGAGTATTTGTAAAGCGCACTACTCACCAGCTAGGGTCTCAATGCGCTGGGGGGGGGGGGGGGGGGGGGGCTGCTGCTACTGATCGAAAAGCCAGGTCTTGAGTTGCTTCCTGAAGGAGAGATGGTCCTGGGTGAGTCGTAGGTGGGTGGGGAGGGTGTTCCAGGTCTTGGCCGCCAGGTAGGTGAAGGATCTTCCTCCGGTGGTGGTTCTGCGGATCCGTGGGATTGTGGCGAGGGCGAGGCTGGCGGAGCGGAGCAGGCGGGTTGGCGTGTAGAACGTGAGGCAGTTGTTGAGGTATTCGGGGCCCAAGTCGTGGAGAGCCTTGTGTGCGTGGGTGAGGGGTCTGAACGTGATCCTTTTGCTGACGGGGAGCCAGTGCAGGTCTCTCAGGTGGGCGGAGATGTGGCTGTGTCGGGGGATTTCCAAGACGAGATGTGCTGAGGCTGGTAATTCCTGGATGCGCTGGAGTCTTTCCTGTAGTTTGGCGGTGGTCCCAGCGTAAAGGGCGTTCCCGTAGTCCAGACGGCTGGTGACGAGGGCCTGGGTGACCGTTTTCCTGGTTCCAGGGGGGATCCAGCGGAAGATCTTACGGAGCATGCAGAGAGTGTTGAAGCAGGAGGAGGTAACGACGTTAACTTGCTTGGCCATCGTGAGGGAGGAGTCAAGGATGAAGCCCAGGTTGTGTGCGTGGTCCGTGGGCTTGGGTGGGAGGCTCAGAGCAGGGGGCCACCAGGAGTCGTCCCAGGCGGAGATGGATGGGCCGAGGATGAGGACTTCCATCTTGTCTGAGTTCAGTTTCAGGCGGCTGAGCTTCATCCAGTCTGCGATGTCTTTCATTCCGTCCTGGAAGCTGGCTCTGGTGGAGGTGGGGTCGTTGGTGAGGCAGAGGATCAGTTGGGTATCGTCGGCGTAGGAGATGATGTTGAGGTTGTGCTTGCGTGCGATGGCTGCGCGGGGGCTCATGTAGACGTTGAAGAGGGTGGGGCTGAGCGAGGAGCCTTGAGGTACGCCGCATATGATCTTGGTGGCTTCTGCGAGGAAGGGCGGGAGACGGACTCTTTGGGTTCTGTCGGAGAGGAAGGAGGTGATCCATTCCAGGGCCTTTCCTTGGATCCCGGCGTGGCGGAGGCGGGTTGTCAGGGTGCGGTGGCAGACCGTGTCGAACGCAGCCGAAAGGTCGAGCAGGATGAGGGCGGCGGTTTCTCTGTTGTCCAGCAGGGTCCGGATGTCGTCGGTGGCTGCGATGAGGGCGGTCTCGGTGCTGTGGTTCGCTCGGAATCCGGACTGCGATAGGTCGAGGGAGCCGTTCGTCTCCAGGAAGGCTGTCAGCTGTTTATTGACGGTTTTCTCTATGACTTTTGCAGGGAAGGGGAGGAGCGAGATGGGGTGGAAGTTCTTGAGGTCGGAGGGGTCTGCGGTGGGTATCTGCAGGAGGGTGCTGATCTCTGCGTGCTTTCAGCTCTCCGGGAAGGTGGCAGATATGAAGGAGTTGTTGATGATGTCCCGGAGTTTGGGTGCGATGATGGAGTCGGCTTTGTTGAAGATGTGGTGTGGGCAGGGATAAGCTGGGGAGCCCGAGTGGACGGTGTTCATTGTGTGGGTGGTATCTTCCGTGCTGGCCTGAGTCCAGGCGCACATGGTGGTGGTGGGGGGTGTAAGTTCGGTGGTGGGGTATGTGTTCTGAGCACCAAAGCTGTTGTGTATGTCGACGATCTTACGGTGAAAAAAGGTGGCCAGAGAGTTGCAGAGGTCTTAAGAAGGCGTGATGTCGTTGTTGCTGGCGTTGGGGTTGGAGAGCTCTTTTACGACGTTGAAGAGTTCCTTGCTGTTGTGGGTGTTGTTGTCCAGTCGTTCTCTGAAGGATGACCTTTTGGTGGTGCGGATCAGCTGGTGGAGTTCTTGAGGGCTGTCATGTTGTCCGTTGACTGGTTGAGGCGCCAGGCTTTCTCGAGGTCACGGCAGGATTTCTTGGAGTCTTTGAGAACGTTGGTGAACCACGCGGCTTTCTTGCTGTTGAGGTTGCTGGGAGGGTTTTTCAGTGGAGCAAGGGTGTTGGCGCAGTCGGTGATCCACTGTGTGAGGTTGCGGGCTCCTTCGTTGGGGTCCGTGGTGTTGGTGGGAGGGTTTAGGCGCAAGGAGATTGTGAGTTGGTCGGTGGTGATCTTGCTCCAGCATCTTCGGGGTGTTTGTTGAGGGCGGTGGTGGGTCGTTGTTTTCCTGAAGTTGAAGTGTACGCAGCTGTGGTCGGTCCAGTGGAGCTCAGTGGTGTGGCTGAAGGAGATGTGGTTGCTGGAGGAGAAGACAGGGTCGAGCGTGTGGCCGGCGTAATGGGTGGGGGTGTTAACCAGTTGCTTGAATCTGAGGTTGGCGAGGTTGTCTAGTAGGGCGGTGGTGTTGTTGTCCTGGTCGTTCTCCAGGTGGAAATTGAGGTCTCCTAGGAGGATGCAGTCGGGGGAGGCGAGGGCGAGTGGGCTGATGAAGTCTGCGATGGCCTCTCTGAAGTGTGAGCGTGGTCCCGGGGGTCTGTAGATGAGGGTTCATCTGAGGGTGGTCTTGGGGTCGGTGTGAATCTGGAAGTGCAGTAGCTGCGGTGGCGAGGGTGTCGTCGGTGTTGGTCGTGATGCGGATAGTGTTTCTGTGGGCGATGGCGATGCCTCCTCCAGTCTGGTTGACGCAGTCCCTCCGGATGATCTTGTAGCCGTCCGGGATGGCAATGGCGATGTCGGGGGCTCAGGAGGCGTTCATCCAGGTTTCCGTGAAGAAGGCGACGTCTGGTGCCATTTTGTCCAGGAGGTCCCATAGTTTGACGGCGTGCCTGTGGATGGAGCGGGTGTTGAGCAGGATGCACTTGAGGTGGTTGTTGTTGGCGGCTATTTTGGCTGGTGCGTTGCAGGACCAAGTGCAGGTGAAGTAGCAGGCGTGGCAGGTGAAGGCTCCGTGGGTGCGTTTCGGGGTGGCTTGGTAGCAGGCTGGATGTCGGCCGGTGTTGAGTGTGTGGAGGGTGGTGGCGTCGTAGCTCAGTCGGGTTGGCTGGCTGTGGCGGGGTCCAGGGGTTCTGGTGCTGGGCCCGGTCCAGGTGTGACGGGCGTAGACGGGCTTGCCTTTGGCACGCCTTCGGTGCGCAATCGGCACGCCCGCTGCGAGTACACGCGGTCCCCGCCATTTATGGCCAAGTGGGAGGGAGGAGCAGCTGGGAGGCAGGAGCGGGGCGGCGAATGGGGAGCGGGAGACAAGAGAAGGGGGCGGGCCGCAGGAGAGCAGCAGCGGGGAACAGAGGGGGGTTGGAAAGAGCGGGAAAGCAGAGCGGGGGAGAGCGAGGGCAAGCCTGGGCAGCAAGAGGGCCAAGCAGGCAGCGGCAGCAGAATCCGGGCACACGGGGGCCGTGCGGTAGTAGACTGACCGGGTCAAGGGTCACCTCCGATATCCTCAGGAGGTGAGTTCGAAGGATGATGAGGTGGTGGGGATGGAGTTGGCGCTATGAAGTCATCCCACTTATCCGCTGGTGGCAAAGGGTCTGGTAGCTCACCTTCTTCCTGTTCCTCTTCAGACGTAGTAAGGTCTGCTCTGGGAGGAAGAGGAGTTGTTGTAAATGAATCCTGGACCCTAGTGTAATTTTCGCGATTCATGCCCTTATATAGGTATACTTTATCATATCCTTATATAGGCATAGAAATCACTACCATATTTGACCTAAGCCATACAGCCCAAATACGGCATGGCTACTTTCACTATGTTCCGAGAATCAACAACAATTTCTTGGAAAAACCCAGCAGCTAGGGACTTCCCCCTGCTTGAATATTAAGTTCTCCAAGAACTCCTGGTGTTTTCCAAAAATGTAGCCTTTGAGCTTTGAGTGACATTATTAAGTCCAAACATGCGTCAACATGGAAGGGGCCCTCCTTGCCATGAGGAATCCTGAGAGGATTACACAGATTCTTGGCTTGGCTTGGCTCGTTTACGAGATCTGAACACAACCTGGTTTCTATCGTTCAGACCAATCTGGGAAGATTGCATTTTACCTGTTCTACGATGCCTGCTTTGCGGAGAGGAATGCGTGTTCGACATTTGTCTTACACTTCCATCAGTCCTGCCATCGGATGTCGACGCCTTGCTAGGTCTGGTAACGACTCATGCATTGTGTTGTCCCCAACGGCTACCAATCCTGATGACGGCATTCATTGAGGTCTCACCAGTAAGTCCAACTGAGGGTGAGATACGAGGATCAACAGGCACACAGGTACTATCTGATCTGAACACTGCTAATGTGGCACCTGGAGCTGACGGCAATGCTTCTCTTCTGTGCACATTTGATCTGCTTGATCAAGTAGTTCCACTTTCACCTACTGTGGTAGACGATTTCTTTGCCAGCCTAGATGATCTGATGTTTTCTCCTGACACGGAGAATAACTTTTGATTCATGCACACAGCGTTCCCAGAACTCTGAAATTCGGCCTTCAAATTTTGAAAACAAAGACTTCGAACTTTGGAACTCTATTTTTTTACAACCAATTGAACTTTTCTCTCCAAAACATTTGAACATTTGGCACAGACTAATCTGCTTAAAGTAGAACTATTCTTAGAGAACAAGAAATTCTTTTCCTTTTTGAACACTGCCTAGAGAAAATATTTGGCCTTGTCCTCATATAACAATTGCCATAATATGTTATGTTATGAAATGTTCTCGACCTTTCTTTCTGTATTTAAGAGCCATTTTCATAAATGTAAATTCATGATTCATTCGGTTTGCATATTTAGATACCATACTATGGGGTCAATTAGGATGGCGGACGAACAAAGTCCGTCTGCCATCCTGTCGGGGGACGGGACCGTCCGCCACAGGGGCGGAGGTCCCATGCCTCGAATTAGGAGGATGCACCCGCCACAGGGGCGGGTGCATCCCTCATTTTTAACATTGCAGCGGGCGGCGCTGAAAGCACCACCTGCCGCAATGCTAATAATACATATTGTGCGTTTCAAAGCACAACATGACAGGCACCGCGCGGTGCCTGCCATGTTGTGTTTTGAAACGCAGGGGGGTACCAGAGGTACCCCCCATGTGCACCCCCCACCCCACCCTTCACCCTGGGGGCCCGCAACAGGCCCCCAAAGCAAAGACCGTATGCCTTTTCGTGGCGGAATTGCCCACAGCACATCATAATATGGCTGGCGGTGTCTATTAGACACGGCCACCATATTCGACCTTTTCCGCCACGGTCGCAAGGCGACCGCGTCGAAAAAGCGGCGGACGGTCTTCCCGTCCGCCGCGGTCCCCCCCCACCATTGTAATATGGTGGGGGGAAATAGGTGGCAGACGGGCACGGATGGCGGACGGATCCCCACCGCCTGCATAGCGGTGGCAATCCGTCCGCCATCCTAACCGGCCCCTATATGCTTAGAATGTCATCACTTCCTTAAAATGCGTACTGTGGAAATGCTGAATATTTTTTTCTCTTCTCTCATGTACAACCATTTCAAGTGCATTTTTATGTATTTTGGGGTGGGATTGTAAACACTAACTTTAGATATGTTCAGTGCTTATTAGGTTAGCTTTATTGAACTTAAGATCGTGGAGTGGGTGTTGTAAATGAATCTAGGACCCTAGTGTAATTTTCCCGATTCATGCCCTTATATAGGTATACTTTATCATATCCTTATATAGGCATAGCAATCACTACCATATTTGGCCTAAGCCATACAGCCCAAATACGGCATGGCTACTTCCACTAAGTTCCGAGAATCAACAACAATTTCTAGGAAAAACCTGCCTTCAGCAGCTAGGGACATCCCCCTGCTTGAATATTAAGTTCTCCAAGAACTCCTGGCGTTTTCCAAGAATTTAGCCTTTGAGTGACGTTATTAAGTCCAAACATGCGTCAAACTTGGCACCTTTAATTGATAAATATGTCTAGGTTTGCCCAGACAAACACACGGTGGTTTGGAGCAGATCGACTATCTACTTGCCCGACGCCCTGCAGCAGCAAGTGCCGAAGGAAGCCGACCCTCCAACTGACGCACTGAGAGAGACGCTGTCTTTTCTCTTGCCGAGATATCCAGCTCTGGTGTTTCCGTCTTACCCTTGCAGGTATCTGGGAAATCGAGTCCTGAGAGAGAGATACAAGACCTCCTTCATTCTAAACCCAAGGTACGGAGCTAATTAGACCTCTTAGAGAATTCTTGGAATAGATTCCTGGCAGAGAACTACTAAACTTAGGCTACTCCTCACTTTCTTCTTCCCTCGTACTAGACTTAGGTTAGGTACACCGAGGTAGGCGTATTTTAGAAGCACCAGTTGAGTACTTTTAGTCATTATTTATTACTGTATGTATTTTATACATTTTATGCACTTTATGGCTTAGAAAACATATCATGATTTTACAGTACTACTTTATAATACTGTTTGTATTATATGCCTTGTACTTTATAACCAGTATTACGATTATAACAGTTCATTTCCAATGCTTGAGAAAGAAGACTGTTGAATAAATACTTTTATTGAATACGCCTGTCTCTCTATTTCTCTGCATCTCTGGTGAAACGAAGCATGCACGATTGACTGAGTAAAATAGTTATCTATTGTTTCTGCGACTCTAGAAATTTGACTTCTTATTCTTGGGAAACAAAGTTGTCATGTTTATACGGTTGTCAGAAACGAATCCCTTCTTGTTTATTCAAGAAAGTTTCTAGTGACCTCTGAGCTAGCTGGCACTCACTATTAAGTTTAATATATTCGGTAGAGACCTAGTCGACCTCAGTCCTACGTCTAAACTACAGTATATATTATTCCAATGCGCAGAGCCTATTGGGTATATAGGAACTACACTACAGAGTCATGGGACATGGTGCCATTCCAGGAGTAACCGGAGGTGGAGGCAGCGGTGTGTGCGGAACTTCCTGCAGAGGTGGAGGAGGTACAACAACATCCTCTTGAGGATGAACCTTTGTTTATAGTCTGCCAACATATTCTGAAGGTCCAGAATTAACGCCGGAGAAAATTGTGCAGGCTGCTGCCTGGGCTGTTCAAAATATTGTTGGTGGTACTGAACAGGAGGGGAAGGATAATTCCGGTAATACTGTACCTCATCGTCATATTCATCGTCCTCCTCCTGATATGCAATATTTAGTTCAGAAGGACTACGTGCGGCTCGAAACTAGCCTTCATCCTCATCAGAATCCTCCACGTCCAAAAGATGGCTGGGAGGCAGCGGAGATATTTTTGGTGTCCTGAATTGAGGTTGCAGAGTTTGCTGAAACGGTGTTAATGGAACTGCGTAATAAACTGGATTTTTCATCGTCGATGGAGAAACTCTCGTCGTCGACGGCAAACCAGTAATAGTCAATGGTACTGTCACAGCCAGTGGGATTGTCATTGTAACATCTCCAGTCGATGACGATGTCGTCATTTACGGTGGTGTCGTCGACGACGATGGTGTCGTAGTCAATGGTTTCTTCGCCGTCGACAATGGTGTCGTCGTCGACTGTCTAGTCTTCGGCTGCCTCAACATCGACGGTGGTGTCATCGTCGATGTCTTCATCGTGGACAGCTTGGCTGACAGGCTCGTCGATGATGTGGTCTTCACTCTCGTCGACGGTGCAGTCGTCAATGACAAAGGTAGCGTCGACGGTATAGAACCTCTAGAACTCGCTGTTAATGTGGTAAACGCCGTTGACGATCTCGCCGACCAGAGAGTCATATCATAGTAGTCGTTGTTGAAGTGGAAACAGGCATTGACGGTGAACCTGAGCCCGATGAAGACTTGTGGCCAGTTTTTCCTTTAGAATGGCTAGAAGACTCTGGCCTTTCTTTTGACGTCCCTGGAGTCTGAGAGGATCCAATCTCTGAGGAGACCTTGGGCTGTTTCTCCTTTTAAAGAGATTCCTTGGCCACATGAGAGGCTTTAGATTGCCTCTTCCTCTCTTCAGGCTGACCCTCAGACGACCTGGGCATCTTGTGTGACATAGAGGACGTGTCGCTCTCAACATCAGAAGAAGCAGACTGCTTCTTTGTTAGCCAAAGTAGAAGCCTTCCTTCTCTATCCCTCAATGTCTTAGTGGAGAAGGTGTGGCACATCTTGCATTGCTTTGTCTCATGGCTGGGATAGACACAATAAATACAATCTTTGTGTGTATCATCCACATGCACCCTCTTCTTCCCACAGGATTTACATGCTCTAAATAATCCTTTTTTATCTGACATCTGTTTTAAAGAAATCTAAAAGAGACTTATCTGAGAATTTGAAGAAAACTGAGCAGAGCTCTGGGAGACTCCCTTACACAACGAAGTGCAGTGAAAATCTGAGGGACTCAGCCTCTCTTGGGAAGGTTCTAGAGAGTGGTGGGTGCTGATTGGCTGAGCTTTCACTTTGGTATTTTTTGTAAAAGGAGACTAATAGGCTGTAGAGTATATGGTTGCTACCATAATAGCCTATGGAAATGTACAATTTACTTCTTACTACTTCATTATTTATGTACCGTGGGACACCCAATACGACGACGGGGAATGATTCAGGTGTGTGAATCTATAAAATATACCTCAATAGTGGATAAGGGGACATGTGCCATCACAGAAGAAACCATCCAGTGAGGGCTATCCATGGAAAGAATAAACAGAAAGGGGACATGTGCCATCACAGAAGAAACCCTCCAGTGAGGGCTATCCATGGAAAGAAAAAACAGAAAGGAGACATGTGCCATCACAGAAGAAACCTTGTAGGGAGGGCTACCATGGAAATAAAAAACAGAAAGGGCACATGTGCCATCACAGAAGAAACTCTGGGCTTGAGCGCCGAGGGAGATGGCGGCGTGAGCCCGGAGCTCCGTGCCTCTTTCCCCACAATACTCCTGAAAACGGGGCCAGGGTGCCCACGGATGCCCCGGAGCCGGTTGCGGACCTGAGGGAGACTGGCTGGGCGAGATCTGGGCTGCTGGCGGCACTGCAGCGCCGAGATCGGCCGCCGATCGCAGCGACCGCCTAAGTGAAGGGAGAGACGGCGGCGAGCAAGATGGCGGCCGCGACGGAGCCTTAACTGACCGAGGGCTGCGCTGCGGTCCACACACCCGAAGCACACGGTGGGGGCGCGGCCGCCGTCTCGGACGATCCCGACGGCGATACCCCCCGCAGCGGGAGGAGCTCCTTGACCCTCGGCTGCGGTGCGCGGCGACCGCGACCGCTAGAAGAAAGGGCCGCCAGGTACGCCACTGCAAGCGGAGCTCCCAGGCGGCTCCATTAGCCAGGAGAGCGGAGCGACGGACTACGGCCCAGCCCGGGGCACCGGACTTGATGGCGGGTGAGCGGGGGCAGCCCTGAGAGGTGGGCCACGAGGAACGGGTCCTACTGTAGCACGGCCCGGGGCCCCCCCCCCTCCCCCCACCTCCTTTTGCTCGTCGCCCCCCCGCCACGAAAGTGCGATTGGTGGTTGGAGGCATAGCGGAGACGCCCTACAGGCCAGCGGAGGTCCCCCGGCGGCGCCAAACTCCCGATAGCGCGCCACACTTGCGCCGCTAGCCCAGGTGAGGGGAGACGGAACACCATAGTCCCCCCGGGGGGCGAGCTGCACAGCAGGCGCCGCTTCTGGAGAGCTGCAGCAGAGCAGTGGGATCCCGTGGCGCACAGGAGCCGGCCACGTGGCTGAGGCCCGAGGGAAGAGAGTAAAATCATCCACGGCCCCCGGGGGGCCGAGAACCACGACAGGCGCCACTGCTGGGGTGCGACGTCTGAGAAAGCGCGACCCCATAGCGCACAGAGACAGGCCGCTAGGCCGTGACCCGGGGGGGTCTCAGCCAACCGGGCAGGCCGAACAGGACGAAGTCAGCCACAATGGGGAAGCCGAGGACCAAGGCGGAGGAGGCAGTACCATCTGAAGCGGCGGAGGGAGGCCCCACCGGGCAGACGGACCTGCAGCGGTTACAGGACCGGATACTGGAAGCCATTACGGCCACTCGAGACGCACTCCACAACGATATTGCGCAAGTGGCGTCGGGACTGGGCTTGCTCCGGGCGGATCAAGATAAATTGAAAGACAGGGTCAAGGACGCTGAAACGGTGCTCAAGGACCTGGCGCCGGCTCACAAGGTGATGGAGGGGAAGCTAACGGACGCCCTGGACCGCATACGCACCCTGGAAAGGCGGGCGGAGGACGCGGAAAATAGAAGCCGGCGCAGCAATGTACGGATCGTAGGCGTACCGGAGACGGAGGGGGCGAGGGACATGGTTGCCTACATGGAGGAATGGCTGAAAACGGTGGTGGCGCCGGAAGGGCTCTCGTCATTCTTCACACTGGAGCGTGCGCATAGAGTCCCCTCGGGGCCTCCCAAGCCCGGACTTCCACCCAGACCGATCATAGCCAAGTTGCTCCATCACAAGGATAGAGACTTGCTCCTGCGGAAAGCTCGGGAGGATGGCCCCTTCCAGATTGCGAACAGCAGGGTCACGCTTTTTCCGGATTTCACCTTCGAGACACAGAAGCAGCGGGCCTCCTTCCTTACCATCAAAAAGGAACTGCGGAATGAGGGGATAGCCTACTCGTTGCTTTTCCCGGCCAGGCTCCGAGTGGTGGTGGATGACAAGGTGAGCTTCTTTAACACATCAGCAGAGGCCTGGGACTGGTGGGAGACATACAAAGCTGGGACGGACGGCGCCAGAGCACAGGAGGAGCGGGAGAAGGAGCGAGAGCGATCGCCGCAGCGGCAGCGGAAGTCGAGGAGGCTGAGGAAACGAGGGCAGGGGAAGATGGGACCGACGGCCTCCCAGACTGAGGCAGAACGGCAGGCCGCACTACTGGAAGTGGGAAAGCTGAGTCGAGCGGAGGGCCCCGGTTCTGGGGGGGGCCATGGACTCGGACACTCTTCTATCGGCCTCGGGCTCAGAATCGGACCTTTCTGGGATTCATCGGACTGGAGGGCCGCTGGTGACACCGCAGACGGCGGACGAGATCCTGAATGTCTGAACTGCTGGCAGAAGACTATGGGTAATGTTTGGAAAGCTGGGAGGGAGACACATGCCTGGGTCTATAGCGGGCGCCGGGGCACACCGGGGCACTCGTGGCAGGAAGGACATGGGGAATTGGGGAGGGAGCGAGGAGCTGGGCGGCGTAGCCCCCCTCTGGCCGAGGCCGCACTCCGTAGGCCCTTAAGGCACCCACGGCTACGGCTGTGTAGTTAGGACCTGGGTCATTCAGGTGTGGGAGTTTGGATGGGGACTGATATCTTGGTATTGGGGCCTGTTCTGGGGGAGGGGGGGGGGTTCCACAGTTGGGGATTGTTTAACCTTTTTGAAGTCATTGACCCTGGGTACACCACGGGTAGGCCTGCTGAATTGTTTTGTTTTGTTAAGGGGGGACACCACCACCATCGACGGGCGGGAACTGGAGGAAATGTGTCGACCGGATCGCTGGGACAATGGCTAATGTGAATAACTTGAACTGTATTACCTGGAATGTGCGGGGCCTACACACCATGCAGCGCAGACACAAGGTACATGCCTATTTAGTGCGGAGGGGAGTGCACATCGCCATGCTGCAGGAGACGCATCTTACACGGCAGGAGGGGGCAGCGCTGCAGCGAAGGTGGCGGGGACAGGTTTTTCATACCAGCTACTCTGCATATGCTAGGGGAGTACTAATCTGGATTAGAGCAGGCACACCTTTCCAGCTCACGCGCCAATGGGTGGACCAGGAAGGGAGGTATGTGGTGGCGGAAGGGAAGCTGGAAGGTAGAGATGTGGTCTTAGCTAGCATTTATGCCCCGAATTCGGACCAGCTGGCCTTCCTCACGGCACTATCTGGAACGCTGGCGCACGCACTGGCGGGCCCGGTCCTGCTGGGGGGTGACTTCAATTCCATTGCGGACCCCTTGTTGGATAGGTCCCATCCCCCCCTGCACGATTCCCCGGTACACAGGCTATCTAGAGGTAGGAGGGAGTGGCAAGAGAGTTGGGAACTGACGGATGTCTGGAGAGGGCAACACCCGGCGGACCGAGATTACTCATTCTTCTCCGGACTGCACGACTTGCATGTCCGTTTGGACACGATACTCTGCTCCCGGGGGGTGCTCCCATGCGTCACGGGATCGGAGTACCTGTCGAGAACGATCTCTGACCATAATCCACTCCTGGTCCGGCTGGCCTGGGTGGCGGAGAAACCCAGGATCCCGATCTGGAAACTACGGCCTGAGACCTTAGAAGACCCCCTATTCGAGGCGGCCCTGGCGGAGGGGGTGGCCTCATATTTCACGGTAAATGAAGGGACGGCGTCCTCCAGGGCGATGGAATGGAACGCCTTTAAGGTAGTGGTGAGGGGTATCTGCATCAAAGACTATGTAGGGGTGCGAAAAGTGTTGCTGGGCGATCTGGATAAGGCGGATACTAGGCTGAGAGAAGCGGAAAGGGAACGGCCCGGACACCCTGAACTTCAGGAGACACTCTGTGCAGCTAGGGAGGCGGTGGCAGTCGAGGTGGAGAGGCTTCGAGCCTTTGACTTCAAGAGGTATGTGCTGCGTTCCCATGTGGACGGCGACAAGGCGGGCACGCTTCTGGCGTGGCTTTCGAACCCCACTAGACGGTACACTCCCATACTCCAACTGAGGGGTACGTCGGGTGTAGTACAGCACACTCAGTTGGGCATAGTTGACGGCTTCCGGGAGTATTACGAGGGCCTATATAAGAGTGCCCCAGGAGACCGGCCGGGTCTAGCAGAACCCTTCTTGACGGGTCTACCATTGCGACGACTAGAGGCAGAGCAGGCGAACGACCTGGGCTCGGACATTGAGTTAGGGGAGATCAGGTCGGCGGTGCGACGCATGGCACGAAACAAGTCGCCGGGAATAGACGGACTCCCCATAGAATTCTATGGCAAATATCTAGATATCCTGGCCCCAAGACTGTTGACCGTCTATAAAGAGGCCAAGGCAGCAGGCCACTTACCGCAGTCAATGCGGGAGGCATTGGTGGTCCCACTGCTGAAGCCCGGTAGGGAGAGTAGTGACCCGGCGTCCTATCGTCCACTCTCCATGCTCACTACAGACTATAAGATCCTGAGCTCCATATTAGCAGCGAGGCTCCTGCCACATATGACAGACCTCGTGCACGAGGACCAGAATGGCTTTATACCAACGCGCAACACCACAATCAACATCAGAAGGCTTGTCCACCTCATGGATGGATTGCGCAGTGGAGCTGGGACGGAACTGATCCTTTCGGTTGACATCGAAAAAGCCTTCGACAGTCTGGAGTGGGACTACCTCTATGCAGTAATGGAACGGTTCGGGCTGGGGACCGGCTATATTCATTGGACGAAGGTCCTTTATGCGGAGGCAATAGCGAGAGTACGGGTGGGCTCAACGGTGTCCCTCCGATACCCGGTTGAACGAGGCACTCGACAGGGTTGCTCTCTCTCGCCGTTGCTATTTGCACTGGCTATAGAACCGCTGGCGGCTCAGGCCCGGACTGGGCGGCACTTCCGTGGAGTGCAGGCCCGAGACGGGCAACATTTCATCTCGCTGTATGCCGATGATCTACTGCTATTCCTCCAGGACGGCGTTGAGGACTTGCAGGGAGCGGAAGCGCTGCTAGAGAGTTTCGGAGAGATGTCGGGCCTGAAAGTTAACTGGCCCAAGACGTGCTTGTTCCCACTGCGGGAGGGCGCTGCCCAGCCACACCACCGATCGGAAGTAGCTTGGGAGCCTGCCTGTATTAAGTACCTGGGGGTCCAAATTTACCATAAGACGGAAGACTTGCTAGAGGGCAACCTGGGGCGCTGTGTGCGTGGCTTGAGGGGCTGCATGACCTTCTGGGCCACATTGTCGCTATCGGTGGCTGGCCGGATTTCCTTGCTGAAAATGGTTGCACTGCCAAGATTATTATATTATTTCCGGACGCTCCCGATCTGGCTACCTGGCTCCTTCTTTAGACTACTTAAATCTCTGATCACGACTTTCATTTGGGGAGCGGGACGATGTAGAGTGGCGCTAGCCACGCTCTCTCGCCCGAAAGATGAGGGGGGATTAGCGGTCCCGGACTTCGAGCTTTATTACCTAGCGGCCCAACTGCAGGTCTTCACGCAGGAGGTGGCAAGGGTGTTTCGGGGTCCGGAGGATGACATCTTGCGGGGAACGCCCAGACACGTCCTGGCTTATATCACTCTCCAACAGCGGCTGGACAATAGGGACTTATCGCTGGAGCAGCGCACGTACCGCCAATGCTGGAACCGGGCGCAGAGGAGAGCCGGAATTCGGCGCCCGTACGCACCGGAGATCCCTCTGGGCATGTTAACAGCCCTACCGCATGGCGGGGACTGGTCACATCTGCAAGGCTGGGAAGAAGCGGGAGTACAAGTAGTGGGGGACCTGTACGAAAACGGCGCGCTGCTCCCGTTTCAGGAGTTAATGGAGCGCTTTGACATCCCAAGAGGGGGGTTTTTGCTTCACGCGGCGGTAACCAGGGCAATGCAGGCCCACTGGGGCACGGGGCTTGAGGAGCCCGAGACGGCGGCAGCGTGTCAGTACACTATGATGGCGGCGGGAACACTCAAGGCAGTAACATGCCTTTACAATCGGATGTTAAGAGAGAACATTCCTCCTCTTGCATCTCTGAAAGCCAAGTGGGAGGCGGATCTGGGTAAGGACATGCCAGACACGACATGGGCACAGCTGGTCCGAAGGGCCCGCAACAGCACAAGAAACGCTAGATTCCAACTAATCCACTACTACATATTACATAGGGCATATATGACCCCGGGTAGAATCAGGCGATATTTTGGTGCGGAAACAGCGTCCTGTCCCCGATGCCTAGATGAGGGGGCCGAATTAGTGCACATGCTGTGGGCGTGCCCGGCCCTGCGGAGTTATTGGCAGGAAATAGGGGTGGTGCTGAACGAGGTAACTGAAAGGACCATAGACTATGGACCAGCGGAATGCATCCTGCACTGGTTTCCCCATACCCCCAAAAACAAACTCACAAGCAAGTTCATTGATATGGGACTGATGGTGGCTAAGAGGGAGATCACTAGGAACTGGAAGGCGAGGATGGGGCCAACTCCGCGGAGGTGGCGGCAGGAATTCTTGAAGTGGGCGGCGGCTGACAGCTCATATAGGTACCAGATTGCGCGCAGGTCCCCTAGCCAGACAGCGGCAGACACGGCGACCTCTTGGGAAGTAATGGTACAGGCACTCCGGGACAACGAGGCAGATGAGGAGGAAGAGGCCCCCGAGGCAGGAAGGGAGACAGAGACTAGCTGAGACCCCGAGAGCGTCAGGTACACAGGAGGACAGGCACTGGTACTCCAGGGACGATCGCTATGAGTGCTTTAGATGGGTGGTGGTGAATGGGGTGGGATAAGGGGGGGGGTTCTAGGGTTTTGCGCAGGGGGGGGGGAGTTGGGGGTTAGCGCATAAGTTAAGTAGGACTGTAAAAGTAGTCATGCACACGATCCGGACACCGATTACTCCTTTGATCTGGACGTCGGGCATGTGGGAGCAGAGATATCATCGCCGCCCGACCCCCGGGTTGTGGGCATAACGGCTGTGTACTGACCACCAATTAATATTGTGTATCTGCTCATTTTTATGAAACTACTTGCACATGTATGAGCCTGTACAGGCATGACTGCAATAAAAATTATTTAAAAAAAAAAAAAAATCACAGAAGAAACTCTCCAGTGAGGGCTATCCGTGGAAAGAATAAACAGAAAGGCGACATGTGCCATCACAGAAGAAACTCTCCAGTGAGGGCTACCATGGAAAGAATAAACAGAAAGGGGACATATGCCATCACAGAAGAAACCCTCCAGTGAGGGCTGTCCGTGGAAAGAATAAACAGAAAGGGCACATGTGCCATCACAGAAGAAACTCTCCAGTGAGGGCCATCCGTGGAAAGAATAAACAGAAAGGGGACATGTGCCATCACAGAAGAAACTCTCCAGTGAGAGCTACCATGGAAAGAATAAACAGAAAGGGGACATATGCCATCACAGAAGAAACCCTCCAGTGAGGGCTGTCCGTGGAAATTTTATTTTATATTTTATTTTGTCAATTTATAGGGCGCAACAGCTACCCAAGAAGGGTTTCCCGGCGCCTAGACACAGCTAGAGACGAAAAGACAGAAACGGAGGGAGATTTTGAGGGACTACTGTTCGTACAGCCAGGTTTTTACAAGCTTTCTGAAACTATGGTAGTTATCTTCCTTCCGAATGCTTGGAGGAAGCGTGTTCCACAGGGAGGGTCCAAGATAGGCAAAAGATCTACCCCCTGATCTTGCACGTTTAAACCTTGGTATACAGAACCATGCTGCTGTCTGGGACCGGAGGTTTCTCTTTGGTGTGTAGAGGCAAGCAAGGGATTGGAGGTATTTTGGGGCTCCTCCTGTTTTTATTTTGAACATGTAGTTCAAGGCCTTGAAGCGAACTCTGTTCTCTATCCTGAGCCAATGAAGGTCCTGGCGATGGTTCGAGACTCCAGCGTTCCTGGGAATCTTACACAGGAGTCTGACCGCAGCGTTTTGCGCCACTTGCAGTCGTCCAATGACAGATTTATTTGCGCCTAAATATAGGATGTTGCCGTAGTCAAGCCTTGATGTGATAAGGGCATTGACTACGGTCTTCTGTGTTGATATAGGCAACATCCACAGGATTTTCCTCAACCATCTGGCTATGGTGAGACACAATCCAGTAACTTTACTGGCCTGCTTATCCATGGATAAGGCGTTGTCTAGTACAAAACCCAGATTTCGAGCATGGGACACCGGGGTAGGAAGGATGCCCATCTGTTCTGGCCAATGCGCGGGGTTCCAGAGATCTTTGTCTTTTCCCAAAATCAGAATTTCCGTCTTGTCCCCGTTCAGTTTTAACTGGTTTGCTGTCATCCAGTTCAGTATTTTTAGCAATCCTTCCTTGAGTAGCGACGGGGAGTGGGGACAAGAATTAGACAGGGAAAAAATGATTTGGGTGTCGTCGGCGTAGTTCATGAGCGTTAGCCCTAGCTTCTCAACAAGTTCTACCAGCGGTTTGAGATAGATATTAAAAAACAGAGGACTCAGAATGGACCCCTGTGGCACTCCATGAGCTGCAGGTAAGGTGTCTGACTCGGCCTGTGCTGATGCGATCTGAAAGGTTCTGCTTGCCAGAAAGGATTTAATCCACTCCAGAGCCTTTCCTCTTATGCCATTTGTGTGTAGTTCTCTAAGGAGCGTTTCGTGGGAGATGGTATCGAACGCCGCACTTAGATCCAATAGCACAAGTGCTACCGTCTGGCCTTGGTCAAGAAGTTGTCGGATATTTTCAGTGACACCTAACAGGGCGGTCTCCGTCGAGAACCCAGCCCTGAAACCAGATTGCGAAGGGTGGAGTAAGGAGTTTTCTTCTGCAAAAGTGGCTAGCGTGGAGTGTACGTGTCTCTCGAGGCACTTAGAAAAAGCAGGAAGCAGAGATATAGGCCTATAGTTGGCCAGTATTTCTGGGTTAGCATTTGGCTTTTTCAAGAGGGGTGTCACCATGGCGTGCTTCCATAAGGCCGGGACAGTGGCGAGGTCGAGGGACAAGTTTAAGAGGTTGGCAATGATATTCAGGGATTGGTCATCCAATTGTTTTATAATTTTAATAGGGATGGGGTCCCTAGGGGAACCGGATTTGACAGATTTTAGGATTCCTTTGAGATTCTCTAATGAGAGATTCGGCCAGGATTCCAGCAGGTTTTTGTCAACAGCAGTGGGTTGAGGTAGGTTGGGGTTAGATGGAAGGGGTGTGTCAGCGTTAGATATTTTAGTATTGATGTCTGAGATAATGTTGTCGATTTTCTCAGTAAAGAAGCAAGCTAACGCCTGACATTGTTGAGCGCTTAGGGGGGGTGCAGCGGCTGTAGTATGTGCGCCCGCCAATTCCTTAACTTTAGAAAAGAGGGTTTTGGGCATGTTAGTTGCTTCGGTGATTGTTTTTGAGACGAAGGCAGCTCTTGCCTTTGTACACGCCGCATGATAATGGTTTCTGGCTTCATGATAGCATTTTTTGGCATAAGGGTCGTACTTTTTACGCCATTTACGTTCTAATACTTTGCATCTTGACTTTTCGGTTTTAAGGCTGTCGTTAAACCATGGAGCCGGGGGACGATGCCTACTCCCTTTGGTGTGAGTAGAAGGCAGACAGCTATTAGCGGCATTTGTTAGCCAATTTTGTGTCTCAATTGCTACGTGGTCCATGTTGGAGTTTGGGCTAGGAGGGTTTTGTTTGAGTGCCGCATTTAAGGCATCTATGTCGACTGACTTCCAGTTCCTTCTATTAGTGGCAATAGTATTTTGTTTCATTCTAGGGGAGGGTGGAAAAGAAATGCTAAAGCTGATGAGGTGATGGTCGGACCAGCCAGAAGGTACGGTGGCGATGTACGTGAGTTCACTGACGTTAGTTATTATGGGGTCCAACAAGTGGCCAGCTGTATGAGTAAGGCTGGAGTTGATAATAGATAAATTCAGTGCAGCTAGATCTTCCAGAAAATTATAGCATGAGGGGATGGTGGGATCTTCCAGGTGTAGATTTAGATCACCTAGCAGAGAGAAATTGCTAGATGACATATAGTAGGGGGTAATAAGATTTGCGAAGTTTGATACCCATTGAGGGAAAGAATAAACAGAGAGGGGACATGTGCCAACACAGAATAACCCCTCCAGTGAGGGCTATCCATGGAAAGAATAAACAGAAAGGGGACATGTGCCATCACAGAAGAAACCCTGTTGTGAGGGATATCCATGGAAAGAATATACAGAAAGGGGACATGTGCCATCACAGAAGAAATTCTCCAGTGAGGGCTACCATGGAAAGAATAAACAGAAAGGGGACATATGCCATCACAGAAGAAACCCTCCAGTGAGGGCTGTCCGTGGAAAGAATAAACAGAAAGGGGACATGTGCCAACACAGAAGAACCCCTCCAGTGAGGGCTATCCATGGAAAGAATAAACAGAAAGGGGACATGTGCCATCACAGAAGAAATTCTCCAGTGAGAGCTACCATGGAAAGAATAAACAGAAAGGGGGCATATGCCATCACAGAAGAAACCCTCCAGTGAGGGCTGTCCGTGGAAAGAATAAACAGAAAGGGGGCATGTGCCATCACAGAAGAAACCCTGTTGTGAGGGTTATCCATGCAAAGAAGGAACAGAAAGGGCATGTGGCATCGGAGGAGAAACCCTCTTACGAAGGCTATCTCTGCAAAGAAGAAAATGAACTTTCACAGAAGAAAACCCTCTACCAAGGGCTATCTCTGCAAAGAAGAAACACAAATGAGGCATGTACCATCACAGAAAAAATACTCTACTGAGAACTGTCGATGTAAAGAAGAAACAGAAAGGAGTCATGGGCCATCACAGAAGAAACCCTGTATGGAGGGCTATCCCTAGAAAGAAGAAAGAAAGGGGGCTAAAGGGGGCATGTACCACCACAAAAGATGTCTTCTAGTGAGGATGATGCTGGCAAAATAGAAGGAGGAAGAGGTTAAAGGGAGCATGTACCACCACCGAAGGCCTCCAGTGAGGACTGTCTCTGCAAGGAGAAATAAAATGTGATGAAAGGGACCATGTACTACCAAAGAAGAAGACTTTAAGGGAGGAAAGTCCACAAAAGCATTAGGAGATAAGGCTAGAGTGTAAGCCAGGGAAGACGGAGGTATACCAGGAGGACTACAGGGCAATAAGGAGGAGAGGTTAAGGGGAACCCTAGTAAGATGAAGGATTCTAGAAATGGTTATAAAGACACATATAAGTAGAAAAAGATAAGCGTTACTATGGAAGAATACAGGCTTATGTCATATATTAAAAGAAATAAAAATCAAGGGGTATTAAAAATGTCAGCAATCAGTGTACATGTAGGTGCATCTAAAGCCATTCACGCTGCCAGACTCACACGTATACACACCCACATCGAAACGCAGTCAAGCAGGCTCCCACCCTCCAGGCTTTGGCTACATAATAACGCAGAGATGAAGGAGTTACCTGCACCCTCTCACCTTACTATGGGCCATAATCGACATCCACCATTATGTATTAGTATGTCCCATCTACCATCCTGTATGGGGCAATGAGTTACGAGGCTTCATTGCTTGGGGCAGAGATGGCATTGATTACTTGAATAATCGATTGATGACGCCATATGGGGGTTGCAGCACCACGTTAGTGGCATCATGAGCTCTTAGAGCTAACCCAGAAGACAGAGACTCACTGAGACACATTGTGGGACCGATCATAGATTACTTCCGGTTCATGGGCGCTCAGCAGGGGGTTCAAAATGCACTGACCCGATAAACCATACATGCCAACAGACCCAATTCAAGTGGGAGAATCCTGATTTGTGAAGACAAAAATGGCTTTATTTTGGCTGCCTTCTGCCTGAAATATACTCTGCTTCAATAGAAGTCAATGGCGGAAAAACATTCTCCCAATTATACTTCTTTAAATCTCCCACTTTCTTCTTCTGATATGTTAGCATGCATGTGTCACTCCACACTGTGCTTTAGGAAAGAATTTAGCGCATGCCATCCAGTCATTGGCCTGTAGATGGCAGTGCTGTACTAGTGTCTGCCTGCCCTTTACAGGCTTCCGCCAACGCCATGCTATCTGACTAGAAGGTGTCACTGCAAACTGTGCTCCTGCTCAGTGGTTCCTGACCTTTGACTTATATGGACCTCCCACTTACTCATTACTGGAACCCGGGGACCCCACTTAATCTTTACTGGAACCCGGGGACCCAAGCTGAACCCAGTTCAATAAGTTAAACCGCAAAACAATACGGGAACAAGCATACACCAAACAAATACACAATCAATGAAATATTTTATTTAAATGAAAAGCCAATATAAAATAAATTTTAATGTGACCGTTGGAGCTTTTCTAAATTAATTCGAGGCCATCTATTGTCAGGGCCGATGTTAGACGGGGACACGGAGGGTCGGCCGAGTACAGGGGGGGAGAGGCCTCCGGTGAGGGCCCTCTCCGGTAATCGTACAGACAGGTAACTTCCCCCCCACAGATAGACACCACACAGGGATGAGTTCTTCACACTTTTATATATCTTAAAAGCAAGGTACTTGACGGTACAACAGGACCAGGATACGAGGATCCTGTCAATTCTAGTCTCTTTGGGGGGAAGGGCAGCGGGACAGTCTCAGTACCGGACAGGTACGGGGGTAGCAGGCGTGGAGCTCACAATCCTCGAGCTGATGGGTTCGCAAGTAGGGGCCGCGGCAGCAGCAGCAGGCCTTCCAGATGGTTCACGTAAGGATGAGCCGCGGCAGCGCCAGCAGGCCTACGAAGATGGTTCACGAGGATGAGCCGCGGCAGCGCCAGCAGGCCTTCAAGATGGTTCACGTAAGGATGAGCCGCGGCAGCGCCAGCAGGCCTTCACGATGGTTCACGAAAGGATGAGCCGCGGCAGCGCCAGCATGCCTTCAAGATGGTTCACGGACGGAGGATGAGCCGCGGCAGCGCCAGCAGGCCTTCACGATGGTTCACGAAAGGATGAGCCGCGGCAGCGCCAGCAGGCCTTCACGATGGTTCACGAAAGGATGAGCCGCGGCAGCGCCAGCAGGCCTTCAAGATGGTTCACGGACGGAGGATGAGCCGCGGCAGTGCCAGCAGGCCTTCAAGATCGTTTCACGAAGAGGATCCGCGGCAGCGCCAGCAGGCCTCCAAGGATGAGTTCGTCTCGGTGTCTCTCGACTCCAGGATACAACTGCCTTCCTGCTCTGGAGCTGCCCCAGTTATAGGCCTGGCGCCCTTTGATGTCCGGACCCTCGCACTTGGAGGCCGGGAGGTCCGGGATGAGGGAGTCCAGACACCCAGCAGGGGGGTGGAGCCAGCGCCCAGGGAGGCTGGGGGGCGATCGACACCTGGCGGAGGGGAGCCGTTGACACTCCTTCTCCCATTGACCACCATCCACCCAGGGGGTGAAAAGACCACTTTTCACCCCCTGGGTGGATGGTGGTGCCTCGATGTCGGGGCCTGGCTGGGCCCGAGGCCGAGGTCGACCCGAGGCCACGAGGCCTGGTCGTGTAGTGTCCAAAATGGCGGCTGGGCCGGAGCCAGGGGTTCGGGAAAGGACCCGGAGCAGCCGTTACGGTGGGGTTCAGGAGCCAGGGTGTCGTCGGGGAAGGGCTGGAGGTTGCCCCGGCGGGTTGCAGGGGTGGTTCTTGTCCGGGGAATAGGAGGAGCAGGGGTCCGCGACCCGCCATGCGGGGAGGGGACGGCCCAGCCACGAGGCCTGTCCAACATGCGTACCCCCCAGCTGAAGGCAGGGAGAGTCAGCCATCTTCTTGGGTACTCTCCTCGCCGAGGCGGAAGAAGCGGGACAGGCCGTCTGCGTTGGCGTGATCTTGGCCTGGGCGATGCTCCACAGTGAAGTCCATCCCCTGCAGGGAGATGGACCAGCGCAACAGCTTCGGGTTTTCTCCCCGCATCTGCATCAGCCATTGCAGGGGTCGGTGATCTGTTTGCACCAGGAAGTGGGTACCGAAGAGATAGGGCCGGAGCTTCTTGAGGGCCCACACCACGGCGAAGGCCTCCCGCTCGATGGTGCTCCAGCGCTGTTCTCGGGCCAGCAGGCGTCGGCTGATGAATACCACTGGCTGATCGACCCCCTCGGTGTTGCGTTGGGAGAGGACGGCCCCTATGCCATGATCTGAGGCGTCCGTCTGCACTATGAATTCCCGGCTGTAGTCGGGGGCTTGGAGCACGGGGCGGTGCACATGGTGGACTTGAGGTTCTCAAAGGCCGCCTGACATTCAGGAGTCCAGTTGACTTTCTGGGGGTTCTTTCTGGACGTGAGTTCTGTGAGGGGCCCCCAATGCTGCCATAGTCTTTTACGAAGCGCCGGTAGTACCCGGTGAGCCCCAGGAAGGCTCGGACCTCTGTCTGGGTGACCGTGGGCTCCCAGGCCTGGATGGCGGCAATCTTGAGCTGGAGGGGGGCCACCAGGCCACTTCCCACCTGGTGTCCAAGGTAGGTCACGGACCCTTGGCCGATCTGGCACTTGCTGGCCTTGATGGTTAGCCCGGCTTGCCGGAGGGCGTTCAGGACCTCCCGGAGGTGGTGGAGGTGTTCCGCCCAGTGGCAGCTGTACACAGCAATATCGTCCAGATAGGCGGCGCTGAATTCCTCCAGACCCGCCAAGACTTTGTTCACTAGTCTCTGGAAGGTGGCGGGTGCGTTTTTCAATCCGAATGGCATCACCTTGAAGTGGTAGTGGCCATCCGGGGTGGAGAAGGCGGATCGCTCCTGGGCACCTGGGGTGAGGCCGATCTGCCAATAGCCCGCTGTCAAATCGAAAATGCTCAGGTAGCGGGCGGCCCCCATGCGGTCGATCAGTTCATCTGCCCTGGGAATGGGATGGGCGTCGGTCCTGGTGACGGCGTTCAGGCCCCGATAGTCTACACAGAACCTGAGCTCGGGGGCGACGCCCGGGGCGGTGGCCTTGGGGACCAACACGACTGGGCTGGCCCAGGGGCTGTCGGACGACTCGATCACTCCCAGAGCTAGCATCTTGGAGACTTCCGACTGGATGCAGGCGCGTACCCGATCAGGCACCCTGTACGCCCTGTGTCGGATAGGGGGGCTGTCCCCGGTGTCAACGTCGTGGAGGCACCAGGGGGTGACCCCAGGGATGAGGGAGAACAGGCCGGCAAATTGTAGTAGCAGTTCTTGGCAGTCTTGGCGTTGCGCTGGGGACAGGGTCTCGGAGAGGTGGACTCCCTCCACGGAGCCGTCTTTCTCGAGCGTTTTCAGGAGATCGGGGAGTGGCTCGGAGTCTTCTTCAGCCCCACTGTCGGTAGCCATCAGGAGGCTAAGTTCAGAGCGTACAAAGTGGGGCTTGAGTCTGTTGGCGTGGAGGACCCGCAGGGGGTTTCGGGGGGACTCCAGGTCCACCAGGTAGGTGACGGGGCCCTTGCGTTCCACCACTTTGAAGGGTCCTGTCCATTTGTCCTGGAGGGCGCAAGGCTCAACCGGGGACATCACCCAGACCTGTTGTCCCGGCTCGAACTCGATAGATGAGGCATTCTGATCATACCAGCGCTTCATGTCCTCTTGGCTGGCTTCGAGGTTGGCCTTGGCGAGTTCCCTGAACCGCCGGGTCTGGTTACGGAGAGTCAAGAGGTACTTGTATACATCCGGGGGAGTCTTCTGAGGGGTCACCTCCCACCCTTTTTTGACCAGGCTGAGGGGGCCCTGGACGGGGTGTCCATACAGGAGCTCGAACGGACTGAAGCCCAGGGATTTCTGGGGGACCTCCCTGTAAGCGAACAGGAGGCACGGGAGCAGCACGTCCCACTGGCGACGTAGGGGTTCTTCCAGGCCCATGATCATCCCCTTGAGGGTGCGGTTAAATCGTTCTACTAGTCCGTTTCCTTGCGGGTGATAGGGGGTCGTGAATTTGTAGGTGACCCCGCACTGTTGCCATAGGGACTTCATGTACCTGGAAATAAAGTTCGTGCCCCTGTCACTGACGACTTCTCGGGGGAAGCCCACCCGCGAGAAGATCCCCATCAGGGCTCGGCCCACCACGGGCGCCGTCACGGTCCGGAGGGGTATGGCCTCGGGATAGCGGGTGGGATGGTCTACCAGGACAAGGATGAACCGGTGCCCCTGTGCTGTCCGGGGCTCCAGGGGCCCCACAATGTCTATTCCCACCCGCTCAAAGGGTGTGGTGACGATGGGAAAAGGTTGCAGGGGGACCTTCAGTTTTCGGCCGCTTTTCCCGCTGGCCTGGCAGGTGGGGCAGGCTCGGCAGTGGTTCGCTACATCGTTCCGCATCTTCGGCCAGTAGAAGTGGGTCACCAGGCAGCTGTACGTCTTGTCCTGCCCCAGGTGCCCGGCAAGTGGCACATCGTGTGCCAAGTTTAATAGGAAGTCTCTGAATCGGAGGGGGACCACCAGCACCCGGCTGGCTCCAAGCTCGGCGATCTTTTGCTCACTGTAGAGCAGCTCGTTGTCCCAGTAGATCCAGTGGGCCCCCGAGGCATCTCCTGCGCTCTGGGCTATGGCCTGTTGTCGGAGTCCCTCGAGGGAGGGACACGCTTTTTGTTCCTGGCGGAACTGTTCCTGAGTGGGGCCACCTTCTTGGCGCCACTGGGCCAGCTCCGGGAGGTCTTGGGGTTGATCCCGTTCTTCGTTGTCGGACCCCGGAGGACCAGGCTCAGGGGTGGTTTCTTCGGTGACGATCGGCGGAGGAGGCTCGGGCCATTCCGGTTCCTCTTGGCTGGAGATGGCGCGGGCGGCCATGGATCGGGTCGTTACACAGACCCACTCAGGGAGACCAAGCATCCCCAGATGCTCCCTCCGCTCAACGGCTGACCAGGGGGAGCTCTGGAGGTCGTTTCCCAGAGGGCAGTCCACCGGGGCATCGTCGCGGACAGTTACTTTTAGCATGCCGGACACCCCCCCCCCCACTCGAAGGGGATGCGGGCCATCTGGCACAGGCTTTCGGAGTTGTCTGCCGACCGCACTGGACAAAGTACATTCGGTAGGATCTGGTCAGGGGTCACCAGGTGGCAGCGGACTGCGGTCACACTGGCCCCTGTGTCACGGAGGGCTTCAGCCCAGCGTCCATTGATTGTGACCCACTGGCTGTATTTCTGCGTGTTGGCGGGGTTGGGCGCCCGCGGGACCATGTCCCTCTCCCCTAGACAGACCAGGGACATGGCGGCTGGTTCCCACTCGGGCTGGTACGGCTCGTACTCTTCGGCGTCTGCTTGGCCCGGCTCTTCTCCCAGAGCGGCGGCGGTGACCTGGCGGTTCATGGGGCTCTGATTTTTCGGGCAGTTGGGATCATTGGCGTAGTGGCCGGGTCGCTGGCATTTGTGGCAGATAACGTTGGCGCGGAAACCTGGTCGCGTTGGAGGGCTACCTCTTCCGGACGGGGGCGGGGGGTTGCTAGTGGAGGGCACCGTGACGGTGTCCCGGCCCCGGCCCTGGCCTCCTCCTCCTCCCCGTGGCCGGTGGGACCCTTGGGAGGCTCTGTTCTGTTGGCTGGGCCAGCTTCGAGGGACTCGGGTGCTCTCCCATCGGTCTGCTTCGATGGCGAGTTTCCGAGGTTCGGTCAGTTTACTATCAAGGAGGTGCTGTCTTAGTTCGACAAAGCAATTATTGGAGAGGTGCTCCCATACAATAAGGTCGAATAATTGCTAGTAGGTGGTGCCCTGGCTTCCCTTGATCCATCCCTCGAAGGCTCGGCTAAAAAAGTTCACGTACTCCACCCAAGTTGTACCCGGGATTCGTTTGCAGTCCCGAAATCTCTGCGGGTACATCTCGGGCGTGAGCCCATAGCGAGTGAGGAGGGCGGCCTTCATGTGGTCGTAGGATGTCATCTGGTGGTCGGGAAGTTGCAGCAGGGCGTCTCTTCCTTCGTTCACGAATTTTCCCCATAGCCCGGCTCCCCAGTCGCTCCGTGGGATTCGGTGGGAGGTCATTGCTACCTCGTAGGCTTTAAACCATTGCTGGATATCATCGTTCCGGTAGTATTCCCTGACGACGTCCTTGGGGATGTGGACCTTGGGGTCCGTCGGGGCAGTGGGGCTCTGGTGCCCGGGGACGCCGAGGTCTTTGTTCTGCCGTCGAATTTCTAGCTCCTTCAGGTTGCGCTCATGCTCGTAGGCTAGTCTTTTCTCTTCCAGCTCCCTCTGGCTCTTTTTCTCTTCTCGTTCTTCCCTGAGCCGTAAGTGTTCGAGGGTTATTTTTTGTTCTGCCAATTTGAGTTCTCCATCTAAGCAGAGTCGAGCCAGCTCCAATTCGTGGAGCCGGCTTTTCTCCCGTTCTCGGGCCTCTTCGGCCGAGAGGCCCTATCTTCTTTCGTCTGCAGGGGCGGTACTTGTTTCGGTGGTCTCGAGGCTTTGATTTTGGGGTGGGGATGTTTCCGTCTCCACCCAAGCTTCTAAGGCGTGCTTGAGGTCGTCTTTCGTGCTCAGTCCCGTGGTAGCAATGCCCCGCTCTATGCAAAATTGCTTTAGTTCTTTGTGGCTGTACACCTCCAGCTTTTCCATCTGAAATTTTTCCGTTGTTCCACTCTCCTTTGTCGTCATGGTGGCTGTGTGTCGTGGGGTGAATTACTCTCTGTACGATTATGCGTCGGCTCGGATCGCGCCGCTGGCCACCAATGTTAGACGGGGACCCGGAGGGTCGGCCGAGTACAGGGGGGAGAGGCCTCCGGTGAGGGCCCTCTCCGGTAATCGTACAGACAGGTAACTTCCCCCCCACAGAGAGACACCACAAAGGGATGAGTTCTTCACACTTTTATATATCTTAAAAGCAAGGTACTTGACGGTACAGCAGGACCAGGATACGAGGATCCTGTCAATTCTAGTCTCTTTGGGGGGAAGGGTAGCGGGACAGTCTCAGTACCGGACAGGTACGGGGGTAGCAGGCGTGGAGCTCACAATCCTCGAGCTGATGGGTTCGCAAGTAGGGGCCGCGGCAGCGCCAGCAGGCCTTCCAGATGGTTCACGTAAGGATGAGCCGCGGCAGCGCCAGCAGGCCTACGAAGATGGTTCATGAGGATGAGCCGCGGCAGCGCCAGCAGGCCTTCAAGATGGTTCACGTAAGGATGAGCCGCGGCAGCCCCAGCAGGCCTTCACGATGGTTCACGAAAGGATGAGCCGTGGCAGCGCCAGCAGGCCTTCAAGATGGTTCACGGACGGAGGATGAGCTGCGGCAGCGCCAGCAGGCCTTCACGATGGTTCACGAAAGGATGAGCCGCGGCAGCGCCAGCAGGCCTTCACGATGGTTCACGAAAGGATGAGCCGCGGCAGCGCC
Organism: Lissotriton vulgaris; assembly: GCF_964263255.1. NCBI lineage: Eukaryota > Metazoa > Chordata > Amphibia > Caudata > Salamandridae > Lissotriton > Lissotriton vulgaris. Next base: position 23,424,471 of record NC_141700.1, read on the forward strand.
AGCAGGCCTTCAAGATGGTTCACAGACGGAGGATGAGCCGCGGCAGCGCCAGCAGGCCTTCAAGATCGTTTCACGAAGAGGATCCGCGGCAGCGCCAGCAGGCCTCCAAGGATGAGTTTGTCTCGGTGTCTCTCGACTCCAGGATACAACTGCCTTCCTGCTCTGGAGCTGCCCCAGTTATAGGCCTGGCGCCCTTTGATGTCCGGACCCTCGCACTTGGAGGTCGGGAGGTCCGGGATAAGGGAGTCCAGACACCCAGCAGGGGGGTGGAGCCAGCGCCCAGGGAGGCTGGGGGGCGATCGACACCTGGCGGAGGGGAGCCGTTGACACTCCTTCTCCCATTGACCTGCCAAGTGGTCTCTTCACCCCCTGGGTGGATGGTGGTGCCTCGATGTCGGGGCCTGGCTGGGCCCGAGGTCGACCCGAGGCCACGAGGCCTGGTCGTGTAGTGTCCAAAATGGCGGCTGGGCCGGAGCCAGGGGTTCGGGAAAGGACCCGGGCCAGCCGTTACGGTGGGGTTCAGGAGCCAGGGTGTCGTCGGGGAAGGGCTGGAGGTTGCCCCGGCGGGTTGCAGGGGTGGTTCTTGTCCGGGGAATAGGAGGAGCAGGGGTCCGCGACCCGCCATGCGGGGAGGGGACGGCCCAGCCACGAGGCCTGTCCAACAGCCGGCTTTAACACTAGTGGCGCCCTGTGCAACAATGCTTGCTGGCGCCCCTCCCCCCCGAATGACCACTTCTGCCATGGATTCCCTCACAAGCACCCTTTAACAGTGCCCCTCAAGTCTCCATAACCACTGTCTCTCAGATTAATTTAGTTTTTTAGCACCACTCATACCCGTGTGAGGTGTCAGAGCGCTTTAGATCACACACACATTGCACAGAGACAATCATATGTGTGTAAATCAGTGTATAGGAAATGTTACATCAGACAGGACTACAAGGTGTAATGTAGGAGGGACATGTCATCAATACTGGTAGGTCATATAGTTTAAGCGTCCTTATTCTTTAAAGCACAAACTCAGAATTCAAAACATAATACCATTGTTAGGAGTTCTCTTTAAGAATAAGAATTATTTTCTATCCAAATGAACACTTTTGGCAAGAAATTAGGAAAATGAAAGACTGGGGAAAAAACATATATCTCTAACATATACCTTGTAGTTTGCATGTAGCTCTTTGATGACAGTTAATGGTTCAATGTTCTATTTTAGGATTTTAGCTTATAAATGACAAGTAACAAAATGAGCGCTCTTACAGGAGCTGTGATCCACTGACCTATTTACATTACATGCAGTTAGCTGCCTGGTACACGTTCTCAGCAGCAGGCATTTTAACCCTCGGCACTACCTTATGATGAGTCAAACTTCGACTGAACCAACCTCTGGTCTCTTTCCACGAAGACGATTAATCACTGGGGTTTTCTTGACATTTTATTTGATCCTTAAACATTGCTGGAGGCCAGGAACGCAGAAGCAGCTGCTCTTAAAATGATAATAGACTTGCAAAAATGAGCCCCCCACCCAAGTCAGCGCCCGGTGCGGTGGCACCGATCGCACCGCCCTAGAACCGGCCCTGCCTGTTGTCTCTACTATATTCTGTTTGATGCCCTTGAACTGCTCCCACAAATAAATCTGAAGAAACCAACTAAATGTTTAGTCCCCAGTTTCAAATTCTTTCATATTTACAGAATTTTTTTTTTAATTCAATTTAAATTCTGTTTCCTTATTTATATACACTTTATTAACATGGTAATTAATTTTCTAAGAACCACTGCACTGGGCAACAGCTCAGTCAATGCCAACATGTCCTAAGCCAGTAGGTGGCACTGTTGCACCAAAGTCATCAAATGCAGCATCCGAGGGCCCAGTTCTTGCTCCACATCCGAGAAAAAACATAGACATCATCTCAAATACCTAGTGGAAGAGCCGCGCGCGCCTTTGCTACCCTCGTCTGGAGTTTATCAAGGCTCCCTTGGGAGGGGTCTTTAATCACACTTGGCCCTTTAACTGCCACACTTCACTCACAACCAGGCGGTGGCTTCTTCAAGGAAGTGAGATGACATTTCTCCTTTCTGCTGTGAATCACCTTTGCTTCCCATAAAAGCAGGAACTGTCGACAAGCTCTGTTGCTTTCTCTACAAGGCCCTACAAACCAACCCTCTCTCATCCCTGGCCGCCCTACCCCCATCTCAGCAGGACAAAGAACCTAAAGCAGTCATGATGGTCCCTGGCTGGACTCCTGAGCGTCCAAAGCCTCCTGGCCACACAACAGACCCTTCTCTGAGCAGCAGCCTCTGCCCGAACCTACAAATGTCAGAACCCAAGCTGCTCTACCTCCCTTCAAGAAACATCTGCAACACCACCTCTACCGCATGCCTGTGAGAGAGCGCAAATTTGAATAGAAATTATGTATAGGGCATATTTACAAGCACATCGTATAATGTAGGAATGAAACGTATATCGTAATGTGAAGTGACACTTATAGCATATAGAAAACTGAGATAATCCAAAGTAATATAGGAAATGTAACTATATTCACTTTAGAACATGTATCAGATGTAGAAGGCCCGTATACGTAGTGGGCAGATGTATAGATGGTGTAGAAATGCTTACGAAATGTAGAACGTGCAAGGTCGAATTTATGTACGTGTGAAACGTTAAATGGAGAAGCGGCGAGAAATGTAATGTGGAGAAGTGCGCAGAAAGTATACATACGACGATGTAACGAATAAGCATATAACTTCGTACTCTATATATGTAGTTATATTCTTTGTAAAATGTATTCAAGTATAATCAAGACTTTAGTTAAATACGAATATATAAATGTGTGTTAAAGGTTATACTGTGTAGAAGGTTTTTTGTAGAAATGTTAGAAGGGTTTAGGTCATTTGTGATTCTAACCTGACTGACCAAGGGTTAGCAGGAGCACAGTCCAATGTATATAATTTAGCGGACTTACAGGAGTCGTAAATAGCTTGATGTGGACATGAGAGCCAAGAAGTCTAGCACTTGTTAGATTTAAGGTGACAACGCTGGACGAGGTTTATGGCCTGAACGTGACAAGAAGCGCTTGAAATTTGAGAATTGTTTTGAGAAGTCCATTCACAGGACCTAGAAGGGTCAACATCATAGTCGTAGTTTAAAGTTCTGTTGACGATGTTGACTTGTGCTCTGAAATGTCGATTATAATATTGAATGAAGTCACCAATAAGAAGATGAAGATGACATCTGAAGAAGAAAGGTCAAGTTAACGGACGGCGAAAGAGATGAAGCAATGGAAGAAGCTAGAAGCTGACATCATCGGGGAAAGTCCGTGGTGGGCGTCAAGGGGCGTTCCACCCACACTGTGATTGTGTATTTTAGGGACAGCACCCCGGGGATAAGATAGCAATTGGAGATTAGGAACAGCAAGGGAATTGCTCAGGAGAGAAGGCAAGGGCGTAGATGACTTGAGCAGATGCGCTGAGAGAGATCCGAGCGCAAGAGAGCAGTAGGCCGAGGACCCTTAGAAGAGCGGATGGGTAGGCAGAGAGGGTACTGCTTCTTAAACTTAAGTTACCTTTAGAGGCTAAGAGAGTTTGATCTTCTTTGGAAGTCAAACTGCTGACACCTTTTTAGGTTAGGAACTTGCGAAGTAGGGATGTCACTTAGCATAGAGTAGGGACAGATTTAACGTGATACTTTTCTCTTTCTGTAGATGACGCCAAGGAACCACTTCACATCGAAGCTTTAAATTGCTGATATTGGAGTTGATTTAGTATTCTTTTGTATACTTTGATCCCGAGAGGATTGTATTTGCATTTAACTTTGATTTTTATATAAAACTTTCAAACTTTATCAGTTGTAAGTGGTTCTTCCGAGTGGCGTCAGTTAATGGGGTTTGTCTAACCTATGCGGGGGTTGTCTTTTACTCAATGACAGATACTAGCGGTCCAAAATAGATGAATGAGATAAGTTATTAAATTAATCATAAATTGATATCAAAATCTCATTCCCCGCAGTTGGTAGCAGAGAAATGATGGTTATCTTCTTGAGGAAGACGACCTAGGCCAGGTTTAGTTTACCCCAAGGTCCCTAGTCATCGACGACCAGAAGAAGAATCCCAGCCGAAGACGGTGCTGACGGTGTGTCGAGAGAAAAGCAGCAGAATCGGTCGAGAGTGAGTATAAGGGTCATGCGTTGTAAGATTGCGGTATTTTATGTTGTTCCTGTGTTGTAATGTCAAGCGGAGTTGAATGCCTGTAGTGTGATTGAGGGAAGGTTGTGAGCGCGCGCAACCGGATGAAATCTTAAGCTCCAGGGAAGGACTTAAGTGGTTCGGGTGTATCGAACACCCAGAGTAATTTGTCTACCATTGAAAGGGAGTCATGAGGTACCATTGATTTTCCCGACAGACCGATGATAGGGGGAGCGTATGAGTGAGTGAATGAGTAACGGACGCTGGTCGTACGTTTACTGTGTGTAAGTAACCTATCAGTTGAGGCGATCGTCGGACCGTAAGAGGGAAGACGTTTCGTCAGTTGAGGTGACAATTACAGTTAGACTGTGGCCGTACAGTCAGAGAAAAGTGATCGCTTGGACGGAAGTAGTCATTTTTCAGTGTATGAATGAAAACGCATGCGAAATCGTGAGACAAATTGAGAAAGAAGGAGAACTGCTGCAGAGAGGGAACGAGTGACGTCAGCATAGAACCGAGCTGAGATTGGTTAGTTTGTCAGACGTCAGCGAAGAGTCGCACTGAGATAGGCCGAGTAGCGAGAACCGCGTAGGGATTGGTTGGTTGGTTGTCATCGGGACGTAAACAAGGAAGAGTAAGAGGAAAATTGTAAAGTATCGAAAATGAAGTGTTTTAAGAGTTTAAGAGCACTCTTTAGGAGAAATAGAAGAAACTTATATGCCGGAGAAGAAGCTCCACCAGAGGGCACACCAGCTTATTATATGGCAGTGAATGTAGGCTTGCACTCGATATTATGGATTTCCGAGTGGAATAAGCTAACTGAAGGGAATAAGGAACTGGCGTTTCCGAGATTCGGAACGTTTAAGCTAGATGTGTTGAACGAACTAAAAGCGGTAATGCTTGCAACAAGACCTCTACCGAGGCCAACACAGTTCGAAGCACTTAGTGTATGGTTCAGAACAGCACACGAAAAGAGCGTAAAGAGGCGTCAAGAAAGAGTGAGAAGATCGGTAAAAGCAGTGCAGGATGCTAAATGGGATGAGGAAGCTAAAAAATGGAGAGTACAAAAGATAGAAGCAGACAAATTGTTCACCATGATAGAAGCCACGGGAGAAAAGAAACCTCTAGAGGAAGAAGAGGAAAGCGAGACAGAAGAGGATCTGATAGAAAGGCTATTGACAGATAGACCACCTCCGTACAGCGGAGGGGCCGCAAGTCCTATATTACCACAAGAGGACGGAGCTAGATGGGGGGAATACAAATCGATCCCAGTAACAGAGTGGGATGCTAAGAAAGAGGAGGAAATACCTCAATCTAGTTCCGAACAGAGAGTAGTGGGAAGATTCGTGGTCCAGAAAATGCCAGAAATGCAACATGCAAGGTCCTACCAAATGCCAGATGCTTTACAGGTACCGGTTACCATAGGCCCTATTGTGTCAATCTACAACCCAGAAGGGGTCCAGCAGGAGGAACAGGCACGATGGGATAGGGAAAGGGCAGAGATGGAGAATAGGGATACCATGATGAATCCTCAGAGGCAGATATTAGCACCGATGAGTCGGAGTACTCCATTAGATGCAGCAACAGGTCCCTGGGTAGAACAAGGGCGTCAAAGAGGGCCAATGGACTTAAGGGGACCAAAACCGAAAACCCATAAGGAATTAAGGGAATACCTGAAAGAATGGGATACTGCCGAAGAGGCTCGGAATAAAAGTCTAGAAACAGGAGCAGAGTGGAGAGACCAGGATAACCGGATCCTCTCTCATTGTGGAGCTGGCGAAAGCAGCCCGGAGTGGGAGAGAGGGAGTCAGGAAAGCAGAGGAAATAATTGTCCTACTATTAACGGCAATAGGAAAATGTGCGAAGACAGGAGTACAGGGTGTGGCGAAGTGCCTCGCGTCACCTTTAGTGAAGGAGAACGAAGGACGCAGGAGTACCGTAATACTTTCAGATGCACTCACCATACCCCGGGTGAAACGGTGCAACATTGGAATCACGGGAACATGGAGGGTCGTGAAGGGTCTCGCCATGCATCCGGTGATCATGGGCGAAGTCATGAGAATATAGGGAGTCGCGAAACGTCTCGCCATACTTCTGGTGATCAGGATCGAGATCGCGGGAGCATGGGGAGCCATGAAGGACATTATCGTTTATTGAGCGACACCAGACAGCAAGCGAGTTATAGTGGTTTAGAACAGAACGGTGGATCCTACCTCGTATCTGGAGAAACCGAGCCGAAACGACGAAGTGTAGGGATGGGGGATGGAGTAATGTTCCACCACACCCCACGGGAAGATGGAAAGGCTTGGGATCTAGAGAGATGGGAACAAAGGGATGGAAGAAGAACTCCTCATAACTCACCTGTGCTCAGGCGTAGGGCGCATAGTGGAGATAAGAGAGGTATGAGCGAACCACCTAGGACTGACATACTGAGAGCTGAAATAAAAGCTAGACGGATTGACGTAATGAGCTTAAAATCAGACTTAGATGAAATAATTGACGGCACAGTGAAAATAGAAAGGTTAGAATTGTACGCACCAGATGAAATATTGTTCTTAGCCAAGGATGTTACTCGGAAAGCGAGGTCAGCTCATGAAAATTTATCTAATTTGGCAAATAGATATATGATATACCTGTCAAGAACCAAGGCTTTACAGCCCAATCATAGGCTAAATTGCACAGACCTAGATTTAGATGAACGTAGAACGATTGGACTAAGAGTACACATACGAGAACTAGTCATGTGTATCAGAATATGGAGAGATCTGGATAGATGGGAGGAAAAATGGTCTAAAAGGGGATCTGTTAGAAGAAGTACAATTGCGAAGTCCCAAGATACAGACCTAATGCGAATGGAAGCTTTCCCTTTGCGAGAAATCGCGAACGGAAATTATGTTCATGTACCCTGGAGTAGGGGGGATTTGGCGGCATTTACCAATTCCTTCCCAAAGCTTAGAGAAAATCCCGTTGAGTGGTACAAGCAGGTAGAGAGGTTCGTAAAGATCTCTAAGGTGCTGTGGATCGATTTGAACACATTGTTCGATATCGTAGTACCCGGAGATTTGTGGACGGCATGCAAGCTTAGTGTTGAATGGCCTACCTGTGAGCCTCCGAGAGATATTCGGACAAATGGTCCATCAGACAGAGTCATGGAAAAATACGAAAGAGTAATAACATGGCTGAAAGAGAAAGTGCCAGTACAAGACATAGACTGGGTTAAGATAGATCGAACAACTCAGGAGCCCAAAGAGACAGTTCACGAGTTCTATGAGAGGCTACTGAAAGCATTTAAACAATACAGTGGGTTAGATGTAATGGATCCTAAGGACATAGGACAGTTTGTGTCGAAGTTTGTTTTAGGATTAAGACCAGACATAAGCCTGATGATACAACAGCATCTGATTTGTTGGCAGAACAAACCTTTAGACGAAATTCTTAGGTATGCAAGGTACTGTAGTGACGAGATAGATTCGAAAGCGAAGAAACTCAAGGAAAAGTTAATGCTGGTACAAATGCAAGCAGCTGGAAAGGGTGGACAGCGGCAACAGGGAATAGGAACGCAAGTAAAGAAACAGAATAATCAGAGCAGAGATGAGGAAGAAAGACCGAGACCGAGAATGGATATCGCGACACTGAAAAAGACAACGAGGTGTCATCAGTGTAACGAAGTGGGACATTGGAGACGCGAGTGTCCTTACAATGTTGAGACAGGGGAATTAGAACAAGAGGAGGAAGAGGTACAGAATAACGTGGTTAAGGGAGCCGCAGCCCCGAAGGGAAAGTTTATCAAAGGGGGGACTCAGACTCCTCGAGCCCCGTTTCCTCAACCGCCTCGCATCACAAACGGAGGGAAAACCTATAGACAAATGCCATTGTTTGTAGGAGGAGAGGAATGCTATTACGTTGATCCTCTTACAGGGCAACGAGTAAATAGGGAGGAAGACTGTACTCTAGGAGCAGCCTTGGAAGTAGATCAGAGAGGACCATACGTAGAGGCTGAAGTAGCTGGATGTCCTACAACCTTTTTGGTAGATACGGGCGCTACTCGATCCACGTTGAGATCAGCGGTAGTCCCAGGTTTGCCAATATCGGGAGAAACGATTCAGGTGGTAGGAGTCGCAAACAAGAGGATGACTAATCCTTTGACAGAACCAGTGTCAGTAAAAATAGGGAATTACAGTGACGAACATCAGTTTGTGATCTGTGATTCTAGCCCTGTGTGTTTGCTAGGAAGAGATCTATTGTGTAAACTGAATTGCACAATACATTGTACACCTGAAGGAGTAGAAGTGCAGACCAATGATGAGGATGCCGATTTTAGGGTTGTGAACTCGCAAGAGTGCGTGGAACTATATCCTACCTTAACAGTGGAGGAACTTCCACAGGATTTGAGAGAGAAAGTGTCAGCTGAGGTGTGGGATTTTACTGGAGAGGAAATAGGACTGATCAAAGGAGTAGAACCAGTAAAAATCTTGGTAAGACCCAACGCTGAGTATCCAAGAACCCCACAATACAAGTTGACACCAGAGACGATTGCAGGAATAAAGCCTGTGATCGAATACATGATTAAACAGGGAATACTGAAGGAGATCGTGGGAAGTCCATGTAACTCCCCGATTATGGGTTTGCAGAAGCCTAGTGGAAAATACAGAATAGTGCAGGATCTTCGGAAGATTAATAACATTGTTGTCTCATGTTGTCCAGTGGTACCGAATCCATCAGTGATATTATTTCAGATACCGTTCCAAGCTGAATGGTTTACAGTGATAGATTTATGCCAGGCTTTCTTTTCGATACCTTTAGATGAAGAGAGCCAGTATCTTTTCGCTTTTAAGCTGGAAGATCGCGTCTTAACATGGTGTCGTATCCCTCAGGGGTATACAGAAAGCCCATCGATCCTTAACCAGTTATTAAAACGAAATCTTGAAAGTCTAGTACTGCCCAAGAATTCAGTTCTAGTCCAGTACATAGACGACCTCCTAGTTGCGTCAGAAACTGAGGAAGCTTGCAGAGAAGACACCATAACCTTGTTAAATCACTTGGCCGAGAATGGACACAAGGTGTCTCCAAGTAAATTGCAATATTGTAAGACTGAAGTGCAATACTTGGGCCATAGGATTGAAAAGGGAAAGCGGAAGGTGTCACCAGACAGAATAGAGGCGATCATGAAAATGAACGCGCCTACAACACAAAGAGAAGTCAGGATGTTTCTAGGCATGGTCGGTTATTGTCGGCAGTGGATAGCCAACTTCTCACTGAAGGCAAAACCGTTATTACAACTGACGCACAAAGGAGTAAGTGATCCGGTACCATGGGACAAAGATTGTTTGATGGCGTTTTTGCAGCTGAGGGAGGACTTATGTCGTGCCCCGGCTTTAGGAATGCCTGATTACACAAAACCATTTTTGCTTTACTGCTGCGAAAGAGAGGGATGCGCTTTAGCAGTTTTAGCTCAGATCCACGGAGATGCGCGTAGACCAGTGGCGTATTTCTCGGCTACATTAGATCCAGTAGCCGCAGCGTTGCCCGGATGTCTCAAATCCGTAGCTGCAACGGGTGTCAGCATTGAACGATCTGAAAGCGTGGTTATGGGTCACCAGTTAGAGGTGTATGTACCACATTCTGTAGAATTGTTAATGACCAGGACTAAGACTCAGCATCTGACAAATAGCAGGCTCACACGCTACGAGCAAGTCATACTGGCTGCCGAGAATGTGACCCTAAAAAGATGCTCCGTCTTGAATCCTGCAACTTTGATGCCACTTCCGAATGAGGTGGATGATGAAAATTGTACAGATCATGACTGCCTTGATGTGACTGAACTATGCACCAAACCGAGACCCGATATTGTTGATGAGCCATTGACGGACCCAGATGAAATTTTCTTTGTTGATGGTTCATGTGTAAGAGACAATGTCGGTCAGCTGAGAGCAGCTTATGCAGTTTGCACAATTACGAGGGTAATAGAAGCCGCTTGCCTGGAAGGAGTACACTCCGCTCAGGTAGCTGAAATTGTTGCTTTGACTCGTGCTTGCTTAGCGGGCGACAAACTTCGAGTCACCATATACACCGATAGCCAGTATGGTTTCGGGGTAGTTCACGATTACGGGCAGTTATGGTCTCAAAGAGGTTACATGACCTCCTCGGGTTCTCCCATTAGGAATGGAGAATTCGTGAGACTTTTGTTAGAAGCATTGCAAGGCCCAACAGCTATAGCAGTGGTCAAATGCGCAGCGCATACGAAGAACATTGACTTTGTTTCACTAGGAAACCGCTATGCGGATGAAGTAGCGCGTTACTGCGCAGAACAGGGATATTCTCACACTGATGTAAAAGTGGGGGGAATCCAGGAGAGAACTGAATTGACAATGTTGTTAGACACTGTAGATACATGGGATGAGTTGAAATGCGTTCAGGAAAATGCACCAGATGATGAGAAGAAGGGCTGGGAGACAGCTGGATGTACAAAAAGTGAAATGAACTTTTGGATCTCAGCCGATGGGAGAGCAGTTTTACCAAATGAACTTGTTAGTCCAATGGCAAGGAAAGTGCATGGATCAGCACACATAGGAAGAGACGCTATGGTGAGAGTATTCAGACAAACGTGGTTTAATCCCAAATTTAGAGTAGCGGCAGAAGCTGTGTGTCAGCGATGTACGATCTGTCAGCAACTAAATGTGGGCAAGAGAACACCAGTTACATTGAGTCACATTGGGAGGTCTGGGGGGCCTTTCAATAGGATGCAGCTTGATTTTATAGAAATGCCCAAATGCAACAGACTCAGATATGTTTTGGTGATTGTTTGCATATTTTCTAGATGGGTTGAGGCTTACCCTACACGTAGGTGTGATACACTTACAGTAGCAAAATTGTTACTTAGAGAGTTAATACCGAGGTTTGGGGTGCCATCCTCTTTGGAATCGGACAGAGGAACTCATTTTAACAGCGAAATAGTGAAGATGCTATGTTCAGCTTTGAATATTGATCAGAAGTTACACTGCAGCTATCGACCAGAAGCTTCAGGGATTGTAGAGCAAATCAACAGCACAATCAAGTCCAGACTTGCCAAAGTTTGTTCAGCAACATCCCTGAGTTGGCCAGACGCACTTCCAGTGGTTCTTATGAGCATACGTAGCACACCAGATAGGAAAACAGGTCTCTCTCCGCATGAAGTGCTAATGGGGAGAGCCATGAGATTGCCATCGGTTCCGACTGCAGCTCTAGTGAACATCACAGACGATTTGATCTTGGACTACTGTAAGGGACTATCTGACGCCGTTAATTCTGTGTCCCTCCAGGTCCAGGCTGCAGAGGTTCCATCAGCACAAGATTTGTGCCATGACCTGAGTCCGGGAGACTGGGTCCTGGTGAAGAAGCATGTCAGGAAGAACTGCTTAGACGTGCGCTGGAGAGGACCGTTTCAAGTCATACTTGTGACGAATACTGCAGTAAAGTGTGGAGGTCTGCCAAACTGGATACATGCCTCACACACCCGAAGAGTGCCAACACCTCTAGAAGAAACAGCTCCTCTCTCGGATGAGAATCCAGCGGAAAGCGGAGAAGCCATAGAGGGGGAAAGCCAAGCTGTGGAGGTGAGCGAAGAGGCTGAGATTGAGACGGAACAGGTCGACGAAGGTCAGGACACCAGTGAGACCGAAGTCGCCTCAGGAGAAGAAAGTAATTGGGAGTCCGATACAGATATCGAACAAACTGAGAGTGACCAAGAGACGGGTCCAAGAACAAGGAGCAGGAGGACAAAAAGAGACGAAGCCAGTTGGCCGGAGAGAAAGAAAAGGCCAAGCTCAGAAGAAAAGCAAGAAAGAACTCTTGTCCCGATCGCTGAAGAATCGGATCAGGAGGAGGAAACTACAGACTCAGGAACTGAAAGTCCAAGGAGATCGAGGAGGGTACGTGTGCCCTGCAGAAGGTACGCCACCCCAGAATGGACTTATCTAGCAGATGTCTTGGGGACAGAAATCTGGGAGAGTGAAGAAAGTGAAAGTAATCGATCACGATCCATTTGTGGCAGTGGAGATATGGATGTTGACGCCTGGACTCGAGACAGAGGGATTACTGACTTTCACACTTCCCATACCCCCATATTTGAGTCAAATTCAAGATCTAGTGCTAAATAGATTACAATTTCCAACTTTTGGCCAGCAAATGCCAGAAGAAGAAGAAAAAGTCATTCGTTTTGAATTATTAGAAATTGTTGTGAAAGCTGCAGGTCCGAGAATAATTGTGGATGCATAAAGACTTTGTATATAAGCTATAAAGAAGAAGATAACCTAGCACCGAGTGGAAAGAAGAATAAAATTAGGGATTACATTTAGAGGACGGAGAAGGGTTAGGGTTGTCTGTTATTAAAAGAGAAAAAGACATTGTTGCGAAAAAGAGACTTTGTTAATAAAAAAGCACTTTATAGACTGAGAAAGCAAATAAGGCAAACAAAGACTGGAAGGAAAAACTTTTTCGCAAAAGAAGGAGCTACGCTGTTTTGATAACATGGAGAACGGCAACCCAAACCGAAAAGCTAGATGTATAATAGGTACACTGATAGCGGTAGTAATTTTTCTCATAATTACGGTAGTGACAATATCATACATAATAGGACATGAGAGTGATAAGGAAACAGCAAATGTACAGCCTGTAACGACTTTGAGACCTGCTCTTGTGGGGAAGAACGAAGAGAGCAACGTTATACGTGAAAAGGCGTTATTGGCAGATGAAGCTCGTAGATTACACGTAGACGAGTCACAGGGAAACTTTAGGTCAAATGCATATGCTAAACTGTTATACGAGTATATTGATGCCATGGAGGCCAAGGATTGCTACGTTTGTATGCAATTGCCGGCTTCTGTAGACGAAGGCATTAGATATCATCATCTCCCATTGACTTATGGGATAACATGTAGTTTACTGCTTAGTATATTTTATGGTAGAGAAGGATTTGAGTACTACTTTTCAAATTATGATTCGGTACTGCCTGAAGTTCCGAATTATAAGCAAATGAATAAGTGGGACTATTACAAAAAGGAGGATAGACTAGCCAAATTCTTTCTTCCTTGGGATACACTAGATACATCATATGCACGCAGAAATAATCTAACTTGCAAAGTATCAGAGGTTGAGAAGAAGTTTATAGGACAAGTAGATGATAGATACAGAAGGCAGAAGATTTTAAAAATGTCAGGACAGTGGAAAACGGATTGGACCGAAGAAGAGAAAGCACATAAAAAGAAAGGTAGCAATGGTCCAATAGCATTGGATAGAACGCAGAAAGGAAAGTTATGTTTAACTCGAAGCAAGACATATTACGAGAATGTATTTGTAGGTGAAGTAAATTGTGAACATGCTTTTCGTTTAGAGTATTATACGAAAGATTTCATGAAAGGAATGCAAGCGATTCCGAATGTATATTTTGTATGTGGAAGAAATGCCTATGTAAAACTACCTGACAATTGGTATGGTTCGTGTTACTTGGCAATTGTCTTCCCCAAAATATATCATGCAAAGGATGTAGTGATAATCGAAGGAAAGGCTTCGAGGAGAGCGAAAAGGGAAGTAGGAGATGCAGAAGTAGTAGGAGATGTATTTGGAGCAATGTTTCCTATGTTAGGTTTAATACTTAACGACGTTAAGATCAGGAGACTGGCTACAGTTGTGGATAGGTTATCTGCAAGTACTGCAAGATCATTAATGTTGGTAGAAGGTGAGATGCAGTCGATTAGAGCAATGGTTCTTCATAACCGACTTGCTTTAGATGTACTGCTAGCAAAAGAAGGCGGAGTTTGTAAGGCTTTGAAGGTCCAGGAATGTTGTACTTATATTCCTGATAATTCAAAACCACTTGAGAAAGTCATACGGAACATTACACAGATTCATCAAGAGATTGAAGATTTATCAAAAATAAATGTTTGGGAAAAAGTTGGACATGGAGTAGGAAAGGTTGGGAGTTGGTTTGCCAACCTTGGTAAAAGTATAGTATGGTACATATTAAAGCCTGTATTGATAGTATTAATTTGTATAATCACATTGTTAGGTTTAGTAAAATTATATAAATGGTATAGGTCGAACCGGTTACAACGAACAACGAGAGAGCAAGAAAGGAGATTAGCTGCTTTACAAGATCAACAGTATAAAAGTTTACGAGCTCTCGAAACGATGAAAAGAGGGAATATTGTAACTAGTTCTGTTTAGAGATGTTATTCAAATTGCATTTAGTGATGACTCCTAGAAGTCATCAAAGGGGGGACTGAGAGAGCGCAAATTTGAATAGAAATTATGTATAGGGCATATTTACAAGCACATCGTATAATGTAGGAATGAAACGTATATCGTAATGTGAAGTGACACTTATAGCATATAGAAAACTGAGATAATCCAAAGTAATATAGGAAATGTAACTATATTCACTTTAGAACATGTATCAGATGTAGAAGGCCCGTATACATAGTGGGCAGATGTATAGATGGTGTAGAAATGCTTACGAAATGTAGAACGTGCAAGGTCGAATTTATGTACGTGTGAAACGTTAAATGGAGAAGCGGCGAGAAATGTAATGTGGAGAAGTGCGCAGAAAGTATACATACGACGATGTAACGAATAAGCATATAACTTCGTACTCTATATATGTAGTTATATTCTTTGTAAAATGTATTCAAGTATAATCAAGACTTTAGTTAAATACGAATATATAAATGTGTGTTAAAGGTTATACTGTGTAGAAGGTTTTTTGTAGAAATGTTAGAAGGGTTTAGGTCATTTGTGATTCTAACCTGACTGACCAAGGGTTAGCAGGAGCACAGTCCAATGTATATAATTTAGCGGACTTACAGGAGTCGTAAATAGCTTGATGTGGACATGAGAGCCAAGAAGTCTAGCACTTGTTAGATTTAAGGTGACAACGCTGGACGAGGTTTATGGCCTGAACGTGACAAGAAGCGCTTGAAATTTGAGAATTGTTTTGAGAAGTCCATTCACAGGACCTAGAAGGGTCAACATCATAGTCGTAGTTTAAAGTTCTGTTGACGATGTTGACTTGTGCTCTGAAATGTCGATTATAATATTGAATGAAGTCACCAATAAGAAGATGAAGATGACATCTGAAGAAGAAAGGTCAAGTTAACGGACGGCGAAAGAGATGAAGCAATGGAAGAAGCTAGAAGCTGACATCATCGGGGAAAGTCCGTGGTGGGCGTCAAGGGGCGTTCCACCCACACTGTGATTGTGTATTTTAGGGACAGCACCCCGGGGATAAGATAGCAATTGGAGATTAGGAACAGCAAGGGAATTGCTCAGGAGAGAAGGCAAGGGCGTAGATGACTTGAGCAGATGCGCTGAGAGAGATCCGAGCGCAAGAGAGCAGTAGGCCGAGGACCCTTAGAAGAGCGGATGGGTAGGCAGAGAGGGTACTGCTTCTTAAACTTAAGTTACCTTTAGAGGCTAAGAGAGTTTGATCTTCTTTGGAAGTCAAACTGCTGACACCTTTTTAGGTTAGGAACTTGCGAAGTAGGGATGTCACTTAGCATAGAGTAGGGACAGATTTAACGTGATACTTTTCTCTTTCTGTAGATGGCGCCAAGGAACCACTTCACATCGAAGCTTTAAATTGCTGATATTGGAGTTGATTTAGTATTCTTTTGTATACTTTGATCCCGAGAGGATTGTATTTGCATTTAACTTTGATTTTTATATAAAACTTTCAAACTTTATCAGTTGTAAGTGGTTCTTCCGAGTGGCGTCAGTTAATGGGGTTTGTCTAACCTATGCGGGGGTTGTCTTTTACTCAATGACAGATACTAGCGGTCCAAAATAGATGAATGAGATAAGTTATTAAATTAATCATAAATTGATATCAAAATCTCATTCCCCGCACCTGTTCATTCGCTGGCGACCTCCTCCCTACGAGTCCATCCAGCAGCAGCCTCCACTGAACCGCACCGGACTCTGCCTACAGCGAGTCCTGGCTGCTACCTCCCTCCTCGCCTGCTCTAGTTTCTCTCTGTTTCCTCCTGCCTTGTCCTGCCTTCTTCTCCCCACCGCTGGCAGTTCATTTGTCCCAGACAGTGCTTTAAGTTCTCATTACTGTGGCCTGTTTTCTGTGTATGTTCTGTGGGTGCAACTCGCGTAATTTGCTACAGCGTTATTACGCAAAATTACAGAAAAATTATGGGAGATCCCGCAAAATGACTCAAGTGAGCATCCAGCATTAACTGCAAAATGCACCCTTGGGTCCAAAGTGGGCCCATAGCACTAAATGCAACAGACATGCACAGCAGCGGCAACTCCTGCTCATTTACTTATTTTCTGTGGTGCTGCGGTAGGGCCCATGTGCTAAAATACTCAATATTATGTGAACAGGCTTCACAAGAGTAACACCAAACCATTGAAATTACTCCAGCGTAAATTAACATTTCTCCCAACCTGGTTGAATTGAAAAGCACCTAAAAGCCCACAGGTGCTAGTGTACTACATAAACAAGCATTGGAAATGCAATAGGGCTCGCATTAGGAAAGTTTGAGCTATTGGTCTTATAAATGAATTTTTTTTATTTATGTGTTTTTTTTAAAAAATAGCTAAATTAATAGCTGTGTCATTTACAATGCCAATAGTTATAACTTTCGCAAATGTGTCACCTATAGCATTTGTAATGCAACATGTTTTGTATTTACGTGACTTAGATGTATTGATATTACAAATAACAATGGCTTTTAATTTTTTTAAATAATTAATACTTAAATAATTTATTTAATTTGTAATGGCAATAGCTTAAACTTTTGTAAATAACTTTTGTGAAGATTATGTTCAGTGTTTTTATTGTGATAAAAATCCAAGAACAGAAGTGAAATATTAACATCTTTTTGTGATTTGTAATAAAGCGTGAAAGCTTGAAAACATCTTGACACATTGAAAGAACATATTTGAACCAGTGATGCTGTGGTTGTGCTGAGTGATGCTGTGGTTGCGCTGAGTGATGCTGTGGTGGCGCTGAGTGATGCTGTGGTGGCGAAGAGTGGTGTGTGCATCGGTGGAGCTTAGGGGGTGCTTTGGTGGAGCTGTTTGGTGGGTGCATTGGTGGAGCTTAGTTGGAGCATCAGTGGAGCTGTGTGGTGGGTGCATCGGTGGAGCTGTGTGGTGGGTGACTCGGCGGAGCTGTGTGGTGGGTGCATCGGCGAAGCTGTGTGGTGGATGCATCGGTGGAGCTGTGTGGTGGGTGCATCGGCGGAGCTGTGTGGTGGGTGCATCGGCATAGCTGTGTGGTGGGTGCATCGGCGGAGCTATGTGGTGGGTGCATCGGTGGAGCTGTGTGGTGGGTGCTTCGGTGGAGCTGTGTGGTGGGTGCCTCTGTGGAGCTGTGTGGTGGGTGCTTCGGTGGAGTTGTGTGGTGGGTGCATCTGTGGAGCTGAGTGGTGGGTGCATCTGTGGAGCTGTGTGGTGGGTGCCTCGGTGGAGCTGTGTGCTAGGTACATCGGTGGAGCTGTGTGGTGGGTGCCTTGTTGGAGCTGTATGGTGAGTGCCTCGGTGGAGCTGTGTGGTGGGTGCATCGGTGGAGCTGTGTGGTGGGTGCATCGGTGGAGCTGTGTCGGTGGAGCTGTGTGGTGGGTGCATCGGTGAAGCTGGGTGGTGGGTGCATCGGTGGAGCTGTGTCAGTGGAGCTGTGTGGTGGCTGCATCGCTGGAGCTGTGTGGTGGGTGCATCGGTGGAGCTGTGTGGTGGGTGCCTCGGTGGAGCGGTGTGGTGGGTGCATCGGAGCTGTGTGGTGGGTGCATCGGTGGAGCTGTGTAGGTGGAACTGTGTGGTGGGTGCATCGGTGGAGCTGTGTGGTGGGTGCATCGGGGGAGCTGTGTGGTGGGTGCATCGGTGGAGCTGTGTGGTGGGTGCCTCGGTGGAGCTCTGTGGTGGGTGCATCGGTGAAGCTGTGTGGTGGGTGCATCGGTGAAGCTTAGTGGGTGCATTGGTGGAGCTGTGTGGTGGGTGTATTGGTGGAGCTTAGTTGGAACATCGGTGGATCTGTGTGGTGGGTGCATCGGTGGAGCTCTGTGGTGGGTGCATCAGTGGAGCTGTGTGGTGGGTGCATCGGTGGAGCTGTGTGGTGGGTGCCTCGGTGGAGATGTGTCTTGGGTGCATCAGTGGAGCTGTGTGGTGGGGTCATCTGTGGAGCTCTGTGGTGGGTGCATCAGGGGAGCTGTGTGGTGGGTGCATCGGTGGAGCTGTGTCGGTGGAGCTGTGTGGTGGTTGCATCAGTGGAGCTGTGTGGTGGGTGCATCGGTGGAGCTCTGTGGTGGGTGCATCAGTGGAGCTGTGTGGTGGGTGCATCTGTGGAGCTGTGTGGTGGGTGCATCTGTGGAGCTGTGTGGTGGGTGCATCTGTGGAGCTGTGTGGTGGGTGCATCTGTGGAGCTGTGTGGTGGGTGCCTCAGTGTAGCTGTGTGGTGGGTGCATCGGTGGAGCTGTGTGGTGGGTGCATCGATGGAACTGTGTCGGTGGAGCTGTGTGGTGGTTGCATCAGTGGAGCTGTGTGGTGGGTGCATCGGTGGAGCTCTGTGGTGGGTGCATCAGTGGAGCTGTGTGGTGGGTGCATCTGTGGAGCTGTGTGGTGGTTGCATCAGGGGAGCTGTGTGGTGGGTGCATCGGTGGAGCTGTGTCGGTGGAGCTGTGTGGTGGTTGCATCAGTGGAGCTGTGTGGTGGGTGCATCTGTGGAGCTGTGTGGTGGGTGCCTCGGTGTAGCTGTGTGGTGGGTGCATCGGTGGAGCTGTGTGGTGGGTGCATCGATGGAACTGTGTGGTGGGTGCATCGGTGGAGCTGTGTGGTGGGTGCATCGGTGGAGCTGTGTGGTGGGTGCATCGGTGGAGATGTGTAGGTGGAGCTGTGTGGTGGGTGGCACTTTTTATAAATCATTAGTAAAAGAGATCAATGAAATTCAACTAAAACCCATATATAGCAGAAGAGGAGAAAGCTCTAGTAAAGGGATTCAGGATGAATGTATTCCTTTGAAGCAAACCGCCAGCATGTGAAAGGTGTAAAATAGCAATCAGCATAAAACGAAGATGCCAGCAAAAGACTTTATAACATTCTGTGTGGCCCTGATAAAATAATTAGAGTGTTTAATTATATCATGACCAACAACGGTTATTGTTTCAAGAGCAGTGTGTGAGATGGTTAGGCTGCAATATAAACAAGCCCTCGGCATTGCTGTGGTGGGAAGGGGGGGCGGGGAGAGGCAAGAAGGGAAGAATAGGGTCCGGGAGCAGCAGCCTTTGATGTGCTGGCCAGCCGGCTGTGCAGTGAATAATTAGGGGAGGAGAAATGCCGGCTGGGGGAAGCTTGAGATGCCTGAGGAGGCTGGTGGCTTTGATGTGCACGCGCTCTGGCAAAGCACAGCTCGCAACCCGCGTCCCAACATCCTTTCAACAATTGCGGATTAGTCACTGAACTGACCGCGCTTCCTCAGATGGCGTCAACGCTCACGCTGCCTCCTTCGAACTCTGTTTACTTAGACGCTTGGAATAGCCATTTAAAGCAAGCAACATAAAACGTGGCGCAATTTCTGCACCTCTAACAGTGCCAACAGAAGCCCGCACAGAACCATAATTCCGGCCGTGCTCTCACAGACAGCCTCAACGTTCACGCTGTAGTCATTGGAACTCCGTCCTTCCAGACGCTCAGAAATACCCTGGAATCTAGAAAATAACGGGGCGCCCTATCTGCACCTCAACTTGTGCTAATGGACGCCTGCATGGAACCATAACTCCGGCCAGCCATTAAACCTACGTTGTATCAGCCGCGAGGATTCCACGTGTCCGACTGAGTGGACGCCCATACTTGACAACTGAAGCCTCTACAGAGCTGCCCATCCAGCATTGCTGCAAACATATCGGGTGTCCTCCAATTCGCCAGCAATTGGCGTTTAATTCCCATTCAGGCAAAAACAATTCCTTAAGTCCTGAAGATGATCCTTATATAAATTGAGCGCGGGATCGAAACGTCGACTCATTTGAGTAAACATACGTTTCACCTTATTATATCATTGTATGTATGGTTTACTCCGGGACAAACTGCTAATTCTGATTCATGACAGTGGCCTGCTAGCTCACCTTGTTTACCTGATATCCCTTCACTCTGCTACTTTCTCACTTTCCCTTGTACGGTACAGGACTGTGCCCTACTGTAACCATAATGCTTGTTGCTAATATGTACCCTTACCTTGAACGATTTGTTTGATTATTAAATTCCCTGTCCGGCTGGACAAGGAACTGAAATGTATAGCAGCCTATTGTGGTCTATATAACATTGTTTGCATTTATTCATTTATGCTGAGGACCTTTTGTTTCCTTGATAATACTCGATACCCATGGTCCCTAGCTACCCATTGGGTTCCCCTTGTCTTTTCTAATGTGCACGCGCTCTCGGGCACTGCAACAAATCGCCGAGATGGTTAAGCTCTGTTTAAGCTGCAATATAGCTCGCCAGCTATGCGCAAGCACATCAGCAGGCGAGCCCTAAAAACGAAATAAATAAAAAATACATAAAGTCTGTCTTCTCACTCTAGAGCATTGACCAATATCACACGGGCTCCACAATGTTACTACAGCTTCTGACGTCATCAGCTCACACTAATGCCAAGTTACTTTGAGAGGTCACTGAGTGAAACTGATGTAGGACTATGATCCCTGAGGATCTTGCCAAGGCCCTACAGACTGGCTACCAATGACAGCCGCCATAAACACAGGGTGGTGGGGTGAGTGGGGTCACGCAAGATGCGTCATGTGGGGGGGTAGGGGGGGGGGCAGGATGGGTCGTGAAAAATACAATATATAAAAATAAGTCCACCTTTTGCCGCAGGCCACCTCCAACGTCACATTTCATTGTGCCGCCTCTCCTCTTCCTGCCTGGTCCCAGCAGTCCCTGGGACATACTCCCTATCCAATCCCCATGCTGCTTGGTCTGAGGAGGAAGGAAAGATGCCCTGCTCCGACCAGGGAACCTGTGGGATTTCTCCAGCCATGCTGCGCAATGCAGCTGGGCTGGAGAAAACCTAAGTGCAGATGTGTCTAATGTTCGCCCTGAGACGGCCGGGCAAGCACACATGAGCACTTAGGGAGTGGAGTGCACGTAGTGCTCCTCCTCCCCCCTCCGCCCTCCCATACCTCGGCCCCGCCCCTCCCAACATCACTGGCTAAGATCCGGCAAATGTAAAATAAAACGATGCAAGAAAATCCTTTTATTTTACATTTTCTGGCTCTGATGCACAAGTTACTTACCTTCGGTAACGATATATCTGTACGAAACAGTAGTTAGTGTTAGATTCCTTACCTTAGAATATCCCCTGGCGTCAGACTGGATCCGGAAAGTTTTGCGTAGCAGTACCCCTCCGCGTCGGTAGGCATCGTCTGCGGGTCCGAGTCCATCGTCGGCGTCGTTGGCGCCAGGATGACGTCGCCGGAGTACTTAGACACCGCCCTCGCGCGCTAACGTCAGTTCTTATACCCAGCTTTATCACGCCAGAAACGCAGAGCCATGATAAAAACCAACACTGGTGCCATGAAACTAGGGCCCTCAAAGGGATGACCTTAACCCTAGATATCGGTTCGCAGAACGGGGGGGATGGGTGGAGCGGTAAGGAATCTAACACTAACTACTGTTTCTTACAGATATATCGTTACCGAAGGTAAGTAATGTGTGCATCTGAAAGAAACAGGTTAGTGTTAGATTCCTTACCTTAGAATAGATACCCCAGCAATACCAACCCCGGTGGTGGATCTGCGAACCAATGATCACACCAGAAAGTCCTGGACAACGGAACGGCCGAAAAAGCCATCTCTCCAGACTTGGCTGTCCAGGCAGTAGTGTCGAGCGAACGTGTGCAGCGAGGCCCATGTAGCTGCCTGACAGATGTCCTGCAAGGGGACTCCCGGACCCAGGGCTGTAGTAGCCGCCGTGGCCCGAGTGGAATGGGCACTTAGCCCCGCAGGAAGCTCCTTTTTAGCCAGTGAATAACAAGCCTTGATGAAGAAGACGACCCATCGAGAAATGGCCCATTTGTGCACCGCCTGTCCCTTCTTAGCGCCCACGTAACCAACAAAGAGTTGGTCATCCACCCGGAACTGGCGTGTGCGGTCCAGATAGTATGAGAACGCACGTTTTGGGTCCAGACGGTGGAGCCCCTCTTCCTCTTTCGAGGGGTGCGGAGGCGGAAAGAAGGTGGGCAAGGTGATGGAGTTCCCGATGTGGAAGTCTGTGACTACCTTGGGCAGAAAGGAGGGACGCGTTCTCAAAACAACTTTATCCGAATGGACAGAAAGAAAAGGAGTCTGAGAAGAAAGAGCCTGGAGCTCACTCACTCTCCTGGCAGAGGTGATGGCAACCAGGAATGCAGTCTTAAGAGTAAGAAGACGAAGAGGGCAATTATGAAGGGGCTCGAAAGGAGCGCACATCAAATAAGTAAGAACAAGGTTCAAGTCCCTACAAGAATCTATTTACAACAGGGGACTTGAACAAAGAAGGCTGATCAGGTAGCCTTAAGAAGGCGGAAATGGCAGAGAGGTAGCCTTTGATAGGGCCCAGAGCAGAGCCCTGCTGGGAAAGGGAAAGAAGAAAGAGGAGAACCTCTGAAAGGGGTGCAGAAAGGGGATCCACAGCCTTTGCTGTGCACCATGGCACACATTTGTTCCACCTGCAGGAGTATACCGATTTTGTGGAGGCACGCCTGGCTGCCAGAATAACATCACAGACTTCAGGAGGCAAGTCAAATGGCCTTAACTGTCGCTGCTCAATCTCCACGCATGGAGGTGGAGACTGGACAGGTTCGGGTGGAGGACCGTCCACTGCTGCTGTGACAGAAGGTCCTCCTGAAGAGGCAGATGAATCGGGGGATCGACTGACAAGCTGAGTAGCTCGGGATACCAGTTTCTTTGTGCCCAGTCCGGAGCCACAAGGATGACTTGGACCTGGTTGCGCCTGATCTTCAGCACTCTGGGCAGAAGTGGTATAGGCGGAAAGGCGTACAACAGACCGCAGCTCCACTTGCGACGAAAAGCGTCTCCGAGCGAGTGCCGCCTTGGAAAGTCCAACGCGCAGAACTGATGACATTGCGCGTTCTCTTCTGTGGCGAATAGATCTAACCAAGGCTCTCCCCACTGCTGAAAGAGACCTTGCGCCACGTCCGAGTTCAGACGCCATTCGTGATCCATCATGCATCGACGGCTGAGTTCGTTCGCACTGGCATTCCGGGAACCTGCCAGGTGTTGAACCACCAGGGTCACGCCCTGATGTTCAAGCCATTGCCAGAGGCGCAGAGCCTCTTGACAAAGGGTGCACGACCCCACCCCGCTCTGTTTGTTGCAGTACCACATGGCGGTGGTGTTGTTTGTGAACACCTGCACTACACTTCCCCGGACAGAGGGTGTGAGAAGTTGGCCTGGTATATGATGTTCACTATTCTAGTGAACACCTTGCACCAGTCCAAACAACCCTTATGGTGATGGTTGTAAAGTCAACCTTATAGACCAGCTATCCTAGAGGTAGCATGGACAGAACAGTTTTAGGCTGAAAGACTCTTGAGGGCGTGTAAAGCCAGCTGTTTTACCATATGTAACCCCTTGAATATCAAATGAAAGGACACCACACAGGATATATATAAAATATATATGTATTTATTTACTAACACACTCCTCTGAACTCTTTATCAGAGGTCAAAGCACATAACAAGTTACACTTAGAAATACTTTAAATAGCACAATTTACAGTTAGGCCCTAGGGGCGCGTAAAACCATATACTAAGTAAGTGGTATAAGAACCACGACTCAGGAAAGGAGAAGGCCTAGGGCCTAGGGAATCGCTGGGGCTACACTAGCTGTCCCTTAGGTTAGGAGTAGAAGGCCCATAGGCGGCGCGAGCAGAGTCAGTACTCTCACGCGAGAGTCAATAGAAAGTCAATAGGAACGTAAAAAGGTAAGTAATGAAGATTTAGGACACTTCCGGTCTACATAGAAGGAAACAACTAGCAAAACTTGGCACTAGGATAGTCAGCCCTACAGGAGCACCAAAGTACTTGCGTTACCTCACCCACATGAAGCGGGTGCATAGGTGTGAAGATGTGTCGGGTTTCGCCGTTGAAGTCTATGGAGCCTTGGAAGAAAGATGCTGCAGACGACCAGGAGGAAGATGTCCGGGTGGATCCAAGGGTGGATCGAGGATGAAGAATGTAGGAAGGTGGATAACTGACTATGGTTGCCCCCAACTTTTTGCCTGGTGTTTAGCTGGTTTTTCGACTTAGTTGACCTGGGGCCCTGCTATTCAGGACCCCAGGCCCACTGCTCTTTCTGTAAAATGGATTCCATGTACCTTAGGTGCATTTACCAATTGGTATTGGGTCACTCTTGTAAGTCCTTGTACAGTGTACCATAGGTACCCAGGGCATAAGTGAACCCAAGGCCTACCAGGGGCTGCAGCATGTATTATGCCACCCCTGGCGGGCCCTCCAAATCTGACACAACTGGCTGATCAATCAGCTGGGGCAAGGTGGTGTAATCACCCTTGGCTTTAGATATAGTACACCTATACCTAAACCTAAAATGGACACATATACTCCTATAAGTCACTCCTATGGCAGGCCTTAACAATCCTGGAGGCAGAGTGCTTGGAATTATGTGAGATAGTGCTCTGGCATGAGCTGAGCCTGTCTGCAGCTTTCGGAACCAAGTCCTTTAGCTGTTTCCATGATAGCGCTATACCATATACTCTTAAGTGCATTATAATCCTCGCGGTTATTGCTAACTTTGGCATAGCATTATGAAAACATGTCGAGTAAGGTGTCATATGAATTGGAATACTACCCCCTCGCCAATTCTGGCGACGGGGGTAGCATTCCACCCTTCTAGAGGGACACAACATGTACCTAACTGTGAACCCCGGTTAAAGTTAATCCGAGCCTCAGCATCACAAAATGGATGCTGCCACCACAGACACAAGTCTGACCACCTGCTGCTGGGAGTCCTTCCAGCGAGGGAGGCTTGGACCAAGGGTTTCCTGCCTTGGGAGGTGCTAGCACCACCCCAGACAGGATTTTGTGTATTGGGTAGGACAGGGCTGAAAGGAATGAGACATGCCTGAGGCACACAAGGTGTCCCTGTGCATACACCGGTCTAAACCAGTTCCTGGGGCTCTCCAGCCCCAGCTCTGGCGCAAGACTGGACAAAGGATAGGGGGTGTAACCACCCCCTTTCCTGGTCCCACCCATAGGAAGGACCTAGTCGTAGTACAGCCCCCTTTAGCAGGATAAAGGTAGGAGCTGGTCCCATTCCGAGTTAGATTAATCCTGAACTGAAACTCTACAAGAAACTCTGGACTTCGACTTTCTGAACAGAAGACTGAAGAAATCTCCCTTGTGGGCAAGGAGTGTCCACCCTGCACAAGCAGGCACCATCAGCGTCCAGCGGCTTCCCTTTGTCGTCTTCTCTCGAGGATCCAGACTTCAGAGCCTGACAAGAACTGGATTCCCAGACCTCTCCGACCTCTACCTACATCTGCAGCACAGCTGAGATCCGTGGGTGCGACGAGACATGTGGGACCGGCCATCTTGAAAGAAGCAGCACTTCGCTCCAGAACGACTTCTGAGGTAACCTCGTCCAAGTGCTTTGGGGACTGAGAAGCCCCGACCCCGAGCAGCTCCTGCACCAAAGACCAGCCCTCCAGCATCCATGAGATCTGCGTGGGGCCCTTCCGCCTGTTTGCTGCTCGACGCGTTGTCTGGTGACTTGCCGGCTGGCTAGTGGCCTCCTAGACGACGAACCTTGAAATCTTCACTGCTGGTCTGGTTGCTCCAGACTGGCCTTTGCTCCCTTCCAAAAGAGGAGCACCCCGGACCCTCCTGGTCCACTCCAGACGCCGTTTCCACTCACCGCGTGGGTTGCCTTTGCCAAGGCCTGTTGATTCCAATTCCGGATCCGACACCACCGACAACGAGAGCCTGCGTGGGGCAGCTCGTGCCTCCATCCTGTCCGTCAAAGACACCACCTGGTCCACGTGGCCGCCGAGCAAGCGTCCACTCTTTGCCTGATCGCGACGACGACATCTGGTTCTACTCCTGGTTCCACTCCAGTCACTGGCTAGTGACTTTGAACATTGTCCCCTCTGCTTCCAGGTTCTCCTCTTCACTGATCCACCCTTGGATCACACCGGACATCTTCCTCCTGATCGCCTGCAGCATCTTTTCTTCCAGGCTCCATAGACTTCAACGCCGGAACCCGACACGACTTCGCACCTATGCACCCGCAGCCTGTGGGTTCGGTAACACGAGCATTTCGGTGCTCAAGGGTAGATTGACTCTCCTAGTGTCCAGTTCCACAGTCGTTTTAGTCTTACATAGTCAGGATTGTCCGTCCTCACCTTTTACTTGAACTCTACTGTCCATAGACACTGTTACGCATCTCGCGTGTGAGTTCACACTCTGCACACGCATTCCGTGGGCCTCCTAATACTTACCTAGAGTTAGTATAGCGTGGTCCCAGCGATCCTACAGCCTCTGGACAGCTCCATTCCTTCCATCGACTTTCACATTCCACTTACTTGGTATATGGTTTGTCGTGCCCCTAGGGCACCATTGTAATTTGTGCAACTTAAACGTATTTTTTCTAAGAGATTGTCATGTGCTTAGCCCTCTGATCTCATAAAGAGTTCAGAGGTGTATGTTAGTTAATAAATATATTGTTTATTTTCATAACAACCTGTGTGGTGTCCTTTAACTTGGTATTCAAGGGGTTATATGTGGTAAAACAGCTGGATTCAAATGCCAAAAGAGTTTAGCCTAAGACTGCTTTGTCCATGCTACCATTAGGATAGCTGGTCTATAAGGTTGACTTACAACCAATCACCATAAGGGTTGTTTGGACTGATACAAGGTGATCACTAGAACTAGTGAGCATCATATATCAGGCCAACTTCTCACATTGGTGTGCAGCGGTTGGCATTTGAGCTTGCTGTTGTTTTTACCAAATATAATCTTGAGATATCATTTGAAAGATCACATAAGGTACCATAGGTACATATAACAAGCTTAGAAATACTCTGAGTTCTACTGAACCATCTGTTGTAGTAGAAAGGGAGTAGCACACCCTGACTACAACTCTTAGCAAGGGATCAGTAGGAAAACCCATATTGTAGGTAGGTGCACCACTTACACCTCTTTAGAAAAGCATGTCTATCACAGGAGAGAACACAGTGGCTCCCCTTGGTGATATTGACCCTCCACAGGTCATGTCAAGATATGCAGCCCCTAGCTTCCAGGAGATGAGACAATTGTGTACCTCCAGGAAACTAAAACAGGGTTCTAACCCTACCCTTCCTTTTCTGATAGGTCTCTTAGAGACATTTGATGCCAGAAGGGCTTCTAATCCAGGCTCATCTGACCCTACAGAGGGAAGCATACCCCCACTAGAGGAGGACTCTAATCTCCCTGAAATTGAAGAAGTGGAGGAAGATGGAGACTCATCTGATGGAGAGGTAGACAATGGTCAGGGAGTCAGCAGACTTACCAGGGCCAACTTAAGCAGGCATGAGAATGGAACTGGGGGAGCCCCAGACCCATCCTCAAGCAGGCTTAACCTTGGGAATAGACGAGTTAGGTCTCGCTCCAGAGGCTCTAACAGATCTATTCACACCCATGTCTTTCAGGCATCTTCTCAGAGAGGGATGACATCCCCTCAGAGAAGAGAGCATGAAGCTAAGATGAGGGAAGTCAATCTGAGGATTGAGAGGGAAGAACTTTCCCTTGCCAAAGAAAGACTTGCCTTTGCCAGAGAGCAGAAATTGAGTGGGGCAGACCTCACTGGTGGCAGCATTATCCCTAGAGATAAAGACAGGAGTTTTGATACTAGACACCTGAGTGAAATAGTGCCCCTCCTTTAAGCAAGGGGATGACATCCACAAATGGATTACTGCTCTGGAGAGGGCCTGCACTGTACAGTGCATCCCCCAGGGTCAGTGGGCAGCTATATTGTGGCTCTCCTTTGAAGGTAAAGGTAGAGATAAGCTCCTCACTACTAGAGCTGAGGATGCTAACAATTACCAAGTCCTGAAGAATACACCGATTGATGGGTTTGGCTTAACAACTGAACAGTACAGGTTAATGTTCAGAGACACCCAGAAAACTCAGGCTCAGGATTGGACTAACTTTGTTGATTGTGCCACTAAGGCTTTGGAAGGCTGGCTACTGGGAAGTAAGGTTACTGATTACACAGGATTGTATAACCTAATTATGAGAGAGAAAGTCTTAAATAATTGTCAGAACCAGTTATTACACCAGCACCTGGTGGACTCTGATCTGACCTCTCCACAAGAATTGGGTAAGAGGGCAGAGACAAGTGGGTCAGAACTAGGATTAGGCCTAAGAACCAGGGTGGTGACCAAAAGAAAGAATCAACCAAGCCTCAAGAGAAGGGTGGGAATAAATCTTCAGATCAAACCACATCAGGGCCCCAAGAATCCTCTGAAAAGGGTGGGTCCCAGAATCCTTCCAATACCCAAAAGAAACCTTATTGCCATACCTGCAAACAGGTAGGCCATTGGAAAACTGACAGCAGTTACCCCAAGGCCAACAATAAAGAAAATATTCCTCCAGGTAATACTCCAACACCTCCCGTTACTACTAGTAGTAATCCCCCAGGTGGTGGGAGTGCCCCCAAGAATTTGGTTGGGTATACTTGGGGAACTCAGGTGGACTCTGGCCTAACCAGGGCAGGGCTTGGGAGGTGCTAGCACCTCCCAAGGCAGGAAACCCTTTGTCCAAGCCTCCCTCGCTGGAAGGACTCCCAGCAGCAGGAGGTCAGACTTGTGTCTGTGGTGGCAGCATCCATTATGTGATGCTGAGGCTCGGGTTAACTTTAACCGGGGTTCACAGTTAGGTACATGTCGAGTCCCTCTAGACGGGTGGAATGCTACCCCCTTCGCCAGAATTGGCGAGGGGGTAGTATTCCAATTCGTATGACACCTTACTCGACATGTTTTGATAATGCTAAGCCAAAGTTAGCAATAACCGCGAGGATTATAATGCACTTAAGAGTATATGGTATAGCGTTATCATGGAAACAGCAAAAGGACTTGGTTCCGAAAGCTGCAGAAAAGCTCAGCTCATGCTAGAGCACCATCTCACACATAACCAAGCACTCTGCCTTCAGGATTGTTAAGGCCTGCCTTAGGAGTGACTTATAGGTTACTATGTGTCTATATGTAAGTAGGTATCGGAAAACTACACCTAAGCAAGCGGTGATTACACGACCTTGCCCCAGCTGAGTGATCAGCCAGTTGTGTCTATTTGAATGGCCATCCAGGAGTGGCATAATACATGCTGCAGCCCCTGGTAGGCCTTGGTTACACCTATGCCCTGAGTACCTAGGGTACACTTCTACAGGGGCTGATAAGGTGAACCAACTCCCAATTGTGGATGTACCTAGAGCACATGGTAAATTTAGAGACAGTGCATCTGGGCTGTGGGTCTGGTTAGCAGGCCCACAGCCACATCTAAGTCGAAAACCAGTAAAGCAAAAGCAAAAAGTGGGGGGTGACCATAGGAAGCAGACCCTACTCTCCTACAGAGGGGAGGAATGCTTTCAGTGCAAGTCGGATCACTCGCAGCTCCAGAAGGTTGATGTGGAGCCGGGACTCCGCTGGAGACCAGAGGCCTCTGATCTCCGCCTCTCCCATGTGGCCTCCCCAGCTGAGAAGGGGCGCATCCGTCACAACTACGTGCTCCGGCTGGGGTAGGGAGAGGGATCTGCCGCTGCCCCAATCGCGGTCCGTGAGCCACCACTGCAACGGTCTTGCAGTGCCCTCTGAGATCAAGACGGGGTCGGACAAGTTGCCCTGATGCTGGGCCCACTGAAACTTCAGGTCCCACTGCAGAGCCAGCATCCGACACGGGCGTGATGCACCAGAAGGATGTAGGAGGCCATCAGCCCCAGAAGCCGCAGCGTCAACCTGACCGAGATTCGGGATAAAGGCTGAAAGATTGGAATCAGAGCCTGAATATCCCGAACCCGCTGTTAGGGAGGAAAACGTCCAGAACCGCTCCGATGAAGAGGAGCTTCTGAGAGGGACACAGGTGTGACTTCGGCACATTGATGGAGAACCCCAGCAAGTGCAAGAGGTCGGCCGTAGTCTGGAGGTGGCTGACGACAGTCTGGGGCGAGCCCGCCTTCAACAACCAGTCATCGAGATAGGGGAAGACCGACACCCCTAATCTGCGCAGATGAGCTGCGACCACCGCCATCACTTTCGTGAACACCGAGGGGCGCTGGTAAGGCCGAAGGGGAGCACGGTAAACTGAAAATGCTTGTGGCCTACCGTGAACCGCAGGTAACGCCGATGGGTTGGCAGGACGGGGATGTGAAAATATGCGTCCTGCAAGTCCAACGCTACCATCCAGTCTCCCGGGTCTAGGGCCGCTAAGACCTGAGCCAGAGTCAGCATCTTGAACTTCTCCTTCCGGAGTAAGCTGTTGACGTTCCGCAGGTCCAAGATAGTGCGTAGGCCCCCTTTGCCCTTCTTGGGAACCAGAAAGTAGTGGGAGTAACAACCACACCCTAATTCTAGCCCAGGAACGCGCCCAATGGCCCCCTTGGCCAATAGGGCCATAACTTCCTCTTGCAGAAGTTTCACGTGATCCCCTGACACGCGGTGGTACTGCAGTGGCATGTCTGGAGGGGTCACCTCGAACGGGAGGGAGTAGCCCCTTCGGACTATTTGCAGCACCCACCTGTCCGAAGTGATGGTGCACCAGTGGAGGAGGTGATGGCGAACCCTGCCCCCCACTGGCGTTAAATGGGCCTGAAAGCTCGGACTAGGAAGGCTTTGAGGCAGATGCTGCGGGGGTGCATGTGGACTGGCCTCGCCGTTGTCCACTGGCACCGCACGGCGGTTACCACGTTCGCCACCACGCTGGATGTTAGTCTGCGGGCCGTGGCTGGCAGGACGTGTGGGGTTGCCCCTTCCTTAGCCATGAAAGGAGCGAAAGGCAGCAGTTTGCTGGCACGGGGCCGACAGGCCCAAGAATTTAGCCGTATCCCTGGAGTCCTTAAAGCGCTCAAGCGCACTGTCTGCCTTGTCACCAAAGAGGCGATGGCCATCAAATGGCATGTCCATAAAGGTGTTCTGGACATCAGCCGAAAAGTTGGAGGACCTCAGCCGAAAAGTTGGCGGACCTCAGCCAGGTGTGGCGGCTAACCACCACCGTCGTTGCTATCGCCCTACCTAGCGAGTCCGTGGTATCCAGCCCACATTGAATGGAATACCGTGCCGCATCTCGCCCCTCCACAAGGGTTTGGGCGAGTTTAACCCGGGCCTCCTCCGGGCATTGTGGCAGCACGTCCGCGACCGTGTCCCACAGAGAGTGGGAATAACAGCCCAAAAGGCAAGCGGTGTTGACCGACCGCAACCCCAAACTGAGTGAGGAGAATATCTTTTTCCCGTACTGTTCATACCTTTTAGATTCCCGATCAGGGGTAGCTGTTGGGAATGCGGTCTGGGAGTTAGAGGCCTGGATAACCAGGCTCTCGGGGTGGGGTGGTTGGACAGGAAGCTAGGGTCGCCCGGGGCCGAGCGGTGGTGTCTGGCCACGCTCCTATCTACAGGGGAACCTGTAGCGGGCCTGGACCAAGTGCCCAACAGAACGTTAGTTAAGGCCTCATTGAACGGCAGTGAAGGCTCCGAAGAGCTTGCCTGCGGTTTGAGGACCTCAGTGAGGAGGCTAGTCCTCACGGCCGCGACGGGGAGCTCAAGAGCAAAGGCCTTGGCCGCCCTCGTCAACACCACACAATAGGCAGCCCCCTCCTCCGTAGCCACGGAGAGAGGAGAGACAAATCCAGTGTTGGGCGAAGTGTCCAAACCACTGGCCTCCCCTAGCTCACCTGCCCAGTCCTGAAAAGACTGGCACTCCCGTGCCAGAGAGTCCTCAGACCCCTCCCAATCCGCCTCGCCCGCCATCTCCTGGTAATCAGGTTCCAAATGATGGGGCCGGATCATAGAAGAATTGCTCTTCTCTCGACATCGAATGCACGTCGAGCGACGACGTTCTGACGTCGGAACCGGATCGAGGGGGGGATCGGGGACGACGTCATCCGGGGACGGCGTCGGGGGCGACACCTAAGGGGTCGGCACCGGCGGAGGGGTCGTAAGGTCGACCAGCGGCGACTCTGATCCGACGAATCCAGTGGGGCCCTGCGGCGTCGAGACCTACGGCGCCAGGACCGAAGCACCCGACGGCGCCCGGGCCGAAGCCACCGGCCCACTAGGGCCCCCAGACAAACCCCACGGGGCCCGAAGGCACCTCTGAAGAGCTCGTCGGAGGGGAGCGATTCTTCATGGCCACAAGGAATGCCTCGATCTCCTCCGTGGTTGCGTTCAGCCCAGGGACCGGTGGGTATGGAGCTGGCCGCGGCGCCAGTGGCGGTGTCACCTGAACTCTCGGCCGCGTCGCTCGAGCGTCGGGGGGGAGTCAGAAGAGCGATGTTGCCTCTTCGACTTCTTGTGCATCTTACCTGAGGACTTGGAGCCCGACAAGTGGTGTCGACTCGCCGAGCTGTGATGACTCCGGCCCCGCGACCGGTCCCTCGACTTCCTCCTGGACCGGGACCTCGGAGCCGACTGCCGGAGCTTGAGGCACTTACGGGACCGCTCCCGCCTAGCTTTCGACGTCAAGGCCCGGCAGTCGGGCACAACTTGTCATCGTGGTTGGGCCCCTAGGCAATACAGGCACCGGCGATGGGGGGTCAGTAACCGACATCAGTCGGCTGCAGTCAGCACAGGGCTTGAACCCGGGCAACCCTACTGGCACCGATGGAGTCGTTCGACTCGAAAAACAGATCAAAAGGATCGAAAGAGTTTAGTCAAAAAATGACTAAAGGGTACCACTTTTTCCGGATCTGCGCTTGCTGGCGCAGAAAAAAGAAGAACTGACGGCAGCGCGCGAGGGCGGCGTCTAAGTACTCCGGCGACATCATCCGACGCCAACGACGACGGACGCAGAGCCACAGACAACGCCTACTGTTTCTTTCAGATCCAGGCAGTGGGGCTGCGCTCCTCCGCCACTGAGGAGGAGCCTCTACTGCGGTCTGGTGCAAGTGGCACGGTCCTGATGTTGCCCACAAGAGGAGCATTCCAGAACTACAGATGCCCCCTATTTGGGAAAATGTGGGTGCAAACTGAGTGCACTGATACTCTGAAGCGCTTGTAATCAGGTCCTAGGAGATGAGGGCTCCCGCTGTCTGAACCTCGGTCAATACAATACTCTAGACCACCACTAGGTGACACTGCTGCACTTGTGTCTGCTTGTCTGCTCCTACAGGACCACAGATACTATAATAAATCCAATGGGTTGGCACACAGAGA